>NW_027271753.1:0-22500 GCF_040938485.1 Diadema antillarum
GTCTCGACATTTGGGTAACACACTGCACCACGTCAGAAGAGGTGGAAAAAGTGATAAAAGAAACCAACCACAACCAGATCATGGTAAACGGCGAATTTTGGAGAGCGTTTGGCGAATGGATAGAAGTGAGTTCTTGAAATGTTGCAACCTACATTGTTATCCCATCCATAACTACCCTTTAGCGTCAGTAAAATAGCATCAGAGAGAAGAAGAAGAAAAAATCTTTGCTAAATTGACCCAAATTTAAAATGAATTACGTCAAAATATCACAAAGTATAACAAAGCGTGACGAAGTATGATGAAGTAAAGCGATAAACTGACCAGCTTGTATTGATTCAATAGGATTATTTCGATGATTACAATTTGTTTCTAATAACACTTATTCAAATCCATTTTCTGTTACAAAACACCCTTCGTAAACAATAAAGGGTGTTCCAACCGAAGGCGGACATGCTAGGAGTTACTGCAATCCTGAAGGTGGCGACAGATGGCTCCATCATTGACATTGTGAGTAAATATTCATATTTGATCATTGTTTCTAAAGTTCAAATAAAAAATGCAGGTACAAAAAGGGCTGGAGTAAAGACTACTTCAAGTTACACTTTCAAACTTATATATTTCGGACTTTGCACCGAACTCAAGTTTTTTTCTCAAGTATGAGTGCTAAACTAAGTTTAGTCTTCCTTCCAGGCGATTTCAAATATTGTACATGTAGTATATATCAAAAAAATCAAAGTCACCTGGAGCAAAGACTAATTACAATTAGACTTTGAAACTCACATATGTTGGACCTTCCACCGGACTTAACATTTTCTTCAAAGTATGAATTCTTCAATACAATTAGTTCTCCTTCCAGACGCTTTCAAATATTTCTATGTACAAACATATGGTAAATTTCAAAGACGGCTAAAGCAAATACTAATTAAAGTTACTTTTTGAAATTTACATATGTTGGACCTTGCACCTGCCCAATTATTGTTTGAAAGTATAAATGCATAACTATGATTAGTCTTCCTTCCAGCCGCTTTCAAATATTGTGTTATAATGTATAGGGAAAATTTCAAAGACGGCTGGAGCAAAGAGTAATTAGAGTTACATTTTGAAATTAACATATGTTGGACCGTGCACGCGCCCGATTATTTTTTTGAAAGTATGAATGCATAACTATGATTAGTCTTCCTTCCAGCCGCTTTCAAATATTTTGTAGTGACGTAAAGGGAAAATTTCAAAGACGGCTGGAGCAAAGACTACTTCAAGTTAGACTTTGAAACTTATACATTTTTGGAATTTGTTCCCAACTTAAGTTTTTTCTCAAGTATGAGTGCTTAAGTTAGTTTAGTTTTTCCCTCCAAGCGCTTTCAAATATTGTATATATAGTACAAAGGAAAATTTTCAAAGGACGCCTGGAGAGAAGACTAATTGGACTTACAATTTCAAAGTCCGATATATTTGACCTGCTACCGGACCCAACATATTTGTCAAGTATCAGTCCTTCAATACAATTAGTTCTTCTTCCAGACCCCTTCAAGTATTTCTATGTACAAACATACGGTAACTTAAAAAACGGCTGGAGTAAAGACTACTTCAAGTTAGACTTTGAAAATTACATATTTTGGACTTTATACCAAACTTAAGTTTTTTCTCGAGTATGAGTGCTTGACTAAGTTTAGTCTTCCTTACAGGCCCTTTCAAATATTGTACATATTGTATATATCAAAAAATTCAAAGTCGCCTGGAGCGAAGACTAATTACACTTACACTTTAAAACTTCTATATGATTGATCTTCTACCAGACTTAATATTTCACCAAAGTATGAATACTTAACTATGATTACTTTTTCTTCAAGACGATTTTGAAATTTTTTATATACAAAACAAATAGTAATTTTAAAAACGACTGGAGCAAAAACTACTGGGAGTTAAGATCTGAAATCTTTGAATTATGTTAGTCTCGATGAGACCTATCTACACTATTAATTTCAACTCTTAACTATATACTTCATATACTGCGGAATACCCGTAACTCTAACCCTAACCCTAACCCTAACCCTAACCCTAACCCTAACCCTAACCCTAACCCTAACCCTAACCCTAACCCTAACCCTAACCCTAACCCTAACCCTAACCCTAACCCTAACCCTAACCCTAACCCTAACCCTAACCTAACCCTAACCCTAACCCTAACCCTAACCCTAACCCTAACCCTAACCCTAACCCTAACCCTAACCCTAACCCAACCCTAACCCTAACCCTAACCCTAACCCTAACCCTAACCCTAACCCTAACCCTAACCCTAACCCCCCTAACCCTAACCCTAACCCTAACCCTAACCCTAACCCTAACCCTAACCCTACCCTAACCCTAACCCTAACCCTAACCCCCCCTAACCCTAACCCTAACTAGGGTTATGGAAGTGACATGGTCAGAGTTTTGGGGCCTTAAATTCTTTATCACTTATTGATTTGCACTGGGTCTTCTGTTTTATAATCTCAGATAGTTTGTCTATAAGCATTGTCAAGGTCATTACCATTGAAGATTGAGAAGTGGTAAAAAAAAGGGCCCAAACATGAAATTTTGGCCCATGTAGCAAAGTTGTAGAATTCACGTAGCAAAATTGTAACCCTACCCAAGTGGTCAAAAAAGTTTAATAACTTCGCCATTTTTCAACAGATTCGGCTAATTTTTGATTTGCCGTATCTTGAAACCATGCTCTTAAAGATTCCAGGCTTTTTTGAACTAATTTATTTATGAACAATGAAATATGATTGATTAAAAAAAACAAGTAGCGCAGGTGTAGATATTCTGGTACAGCATGAAGGAAAACAGGGTTTTCGAGCTAGTAGAGAGCTAGATATTGTAAACTTAACTAGCTCTTGATCTAAAACAAGAAATATTCAAAAATATGAAATTAATTTTTTTGAAAATTCATTTTTGGCAAAAATGCAGTAAACTTCTAAATTGTAGTCAGAATACATGCCTCTGTTTTAGGGATAAGAAGTGATGAAAAATAAAAAACCGTAAAAATTACAAAAACCATATAGGGACATTCACAGACATCTCCTAAACATTCCTACAAAGTTTGGGACTTATTGCTCCATTTTTCTTAAAGTTATGGGCAAAATATGAATTTGATATTTTTGACAATGTAGCATAGTTGTAGATTTTTTTGAAGAAGGGCCGCGACAAGGGTTAGGGAAATTGTTCATAATTCAGTCAAAGCCTTCAACCATGCCTTTCTTTGCATGTATTTCCGTTGTTTAAGAGTTCTTCATTATGTTTACATGTCATCTCTATTGATTTCATGAAATACATCTAAGATATAAACGCTTAAACTTTTGTAATTTTTTCGTAAGAAATGCATTTCAATTTGCCGACGTAGAGGGCGCAAAAGACAATATCGCTGAACAGCACATCCTTAACGGACCAATAGGAAAATGGCAACACATGTATTCATCCGCCTGTTGCCATGTTCTCTTGTTTCATATTATGTCTCCTTCGTTGAATGCAGGATTCTTCCCACTCATATTTTGCACTTTCGATAATATTAAAAAGCAGTATTACACCTTCAATATTAACACTATTTCAAACTTAAGACGGGATGTACGTATTCTTAGGGGGTGTTGCAAGAAAGTTGCAATTGATTGCAACTCCCCCAAATCTATTGCAAATCCTGAAATCCTTTTGCAAATTGCAATCAATTCTGTTGCAAGAAAGATGCAATTGATTGCATCTTTGCAATCAATTGCTAATTAATTGCAACTTTGCAATACATTCAGGGGTAGTTGCAAATTTTGCAATCGATTTGCAATAGATTGCAAATGCCATAATTGCGGCTGCTCATATAGATGCTAGGAACAAAGCTCCAAATTTGTTCATTTCTTGTAAGAAAAAAAGAAGAAAAAAATATTCAGTATAAATGACATTTTAATGTAATGTAGGATTGCGTAAGAAACTGGTACACAAAGTGTGTAAGGGGTTACTCAGTATGCTAGTATAGGAATCTTCTTCTTCTTCTTACTTCTGATTAAGTCTACGTGGTATCTTTCAATGGACTGAAGATTCTTGCAGACTGCCTGGTGCTATTTACATTATAATTCATTATTTACAGATATTTTACAAGCACATAGAAAATCAGCGTGTGGTCGTTCGGGCAGTCCGTTGCAAATCTTGCGTCGCGAACTGCATCTACAGTTTTTGAAGCAATTTTGATGAAGCTTTGGTTAACATGATGACATCGAAGTGAAGATGTGCAAGACATGTTTTTTATTTGTCTTTATCTGAGAAAGCTTTGCCATGGTAACCACAATTTTCCAAAAAGCCTTGTGGAGTAAACTACTGCCACAGTATTTGAGTAATTCATTTCAAATTGTTGGTGTATAATGATCTTTAGGTGTAGTTACGTGAGAAACACTTTGTGTTTGTACCCGACAAGGCGTTGCCATGGTAACGGCTTATTTTCTTGAAAATCTAGTGGAGTGATCTCCTTCCACAATTTTGAGGCAATTGAAATCAAATTTGGTGTACATAATGACATTGAAGTGTAGATGTGCAAGACACTTTTTGTGTTTGTCGGAGAAAGCGTTGCCATGGTAACCACAAATTTAAAAAACGTGGAGCGAACTACTTTCACAGTATTTAAAGGGGATGGCTAGTAACCGATCAGTGGGAATCAAAGGGAATGCTGAGGGATGATTGTTCCAATCCTTGTGGGATTCATTATATATCTACTGTTGTGTGAAAATTATTTGCTTCAGAATGGTCTCATATTCAAGTAATGTAAAGATTAATGCCCCGTCACTGACCAGGGACGCTTACCTGGAAACATTAAACTGCAAATTACTTGAATATGAGACCATTCTGAGGCAAATAATTTTCACACAAGAATAGATATATAATGTACTCTTAAATGAATCCCACAAGGATTGGAACAATCATCCTCCAGCATTCCCACTGATTCCCACTGATCAGTTACTAGCCAAATCTAATATGTATAATGATCTATAAGTGTAGTTATGCAGGACACACTTTGTGTTTGTACCTGAAAAGGCGTCACCATGGTAACGGCAATTTTTTTTCTTTGAAAATCATGTGGGGTGAAACTATTTCGAGTTTTAAGGCAATGGAACTCAAATTTGGTGTACATGATGACACTGAGGTGTAGACGTGCAAGAGATGTTTTTTATGTTTGTCAGAAAAAGCGTTGCCATGGTAACCACAATTTTCCAAAAACATTGTGGAGTGAACTACTTTCATAGTATTTCAGCAATTCGTTTCAAATTTAGTATGAATAATGATCTATAGGTGCAATTATGCAAGACACACTTAAATGTGTTTGTACCCGACGAAGCGTTGCCATGGTAATGGCATATTTTCTTGAAAATCTTCAGATTTGAACTTCTTTCACTATTTTGAAGCACCTGAACTTAAATTTGGTGTACATAATGACATTGAGGTGTAGATATGCAAAACATGTTTTTGTGTGTCTGTCGGGGAAAGCATTGCCATAGTAAGTACCCAAAACATTGTGGAACGAAATATCAGTTTATCTATTTCAAGTTCAGTATGTAGGGCCTGTAATGATCCAAAGGTGTAGTTATACAAGACACTCTTAATGTTTGTACGTGACGTGTTACCATGGTTACTGCATATTTTCTTCAAATCTTGTGGAGTGAACTACTTCCACAATTATGAAGCAGTCACATTCATCAGGTACTCATGAGGTACTACACATATGTATACACACAGAGACACACACACACACACACACATAGCAAGGTCAGTGCAAGGATAGACACATTTAAGAAGAGTACAGTTGAAGTTCTGTTGTCATGGAAACAGTGCATTTTGACCCTAAACTCAAGTTTAAAAATGCAGATTTAAATTCACCTGCAGTTTTCAGGAAATTCAAAAAGCAACTGTAGCCTAAGCACTAGAATGACATTTTTAAATGATGTAAAGTATGAATATGATGCATTACATGATATACACCATACCACACTGAAATTAATCTACTGTATATGCTCAATATTCTGCAAGGTATATATCTTCATGAATTTCCCAAGACAGCTACAGCTGCTACATGTAGTCATGATTTTGAAGACACACAAAAATATCAACTCTGACACTGACATTAGAGTACATCTGCAAACATATATTTCTACATTCAGTACTTTGTACCCCACGATCATGAATTTAACTATACTTGCACACTTATCTCAAAGTCTTGATAAATACTTGTTAAATATAATGGCGTGTAGGGGTATTGTTGACATCCAGTGAAGAAAATTGTGAACAAATCAAAGCATTGTTGACACATTATAAGTACAATTTCATAGTTTTGGGGGTTTTTTTTTGACGGAGTTTATTCTATTTTTCATTTCAACTGCTTCGAATTCTACAGTTTCGAACTTTTTATGTGTTATACTGGCCTAAGGGGAGTATCGGCGTTGTTCATTCCACACTATCTTCGGTAATCACCTGCACTTTAATCGTGTGGAATGAATTATGTGTTACTATCTATCAAACTCCAATCCTTAACCATACATACATACTTATACATACATAGATAGATACATATTATACATGCATATACATTCACACAAATCCACGTACACACCTTAAAATCTTAATTGCGCGAGCTTAATAATTAATGTCAGTAGAACCTGTATGTTTGATATTGCATACCCACCCATACCACACGTACATGTATGTGTAATCTTCGTCACACACATACACACACGTACACAGACACACACACACACAAACACCTGTAAAGTTGCATTTAATCTCTGCAGTATGACGTGAATGTTTAATGTTGCATACCCACCCATACCACACACAAATACACACACACACACAACACACACAGACACAAACACACACACACACAAACACACACACACACACCTGTAAAGTTACATTTAATTTCTGCAGTATGACGTGAAAGTATAATGTTGCATACCCACCCATATTACACACAAATACACCCCCCCCCCCTGCACACACACACACACACACACATGCACAACAAACTCTATAGTGAATAATTCATAACCACTGGTGAGTGAGCAATGTATTATCTATTGTCCCAAGAGGTTTGCCCTCTTGACCCTTTGTACTGCACTGGCCCCAAGATATTTTCACCATGAGAGTTGCCCTTTTGACCCTCTGTACTATTGATACAGTCTATGTGAATATGATATATGTGATATGGTACCTTCATTGTGAAATGATGCTTTATTTTTAATGTATCATGCTGTTATGTCCATAACATTTATTCCTGTTGCAGTATACAATACATATAGTGTTGGATTGATGATTTTAAGATGATTTTTAGGAGGACCCATGTTATGTCCCTTTTGTCTGATGATATTCCATACCCTACACCTTTACGGGGGTGGGTGGGGGGGGGGGGGGGGGGGGGGGGGAAGGCGTCTAAACCATCATACAATCTGCAATCGGCAACGTTTATGTGATATTTGTGTGATACAAAATACGCTGGAAATATGATCGGACTCGGGAGAACTGGTTACGGGTTCGGTGGCATTGTTTATTCCCTCTCACGATGTATCGTGTCTTTCAATCGCACATCAGTATACAATCAAGTGGTAGTACAGTATTGTACACAACTGTATGTATGGTAGCTTTTAATACACACTCAGAGAATGTCTAACGACATTACAATCCTCCCATCTTTTAAACTAAGTGTCACATTACAGCTTGCAAAATGATCACTGTTACATCTGATAAAAGATGGCAATAAAATGATTAACCTTCTAGGACTATCTACAACCCACTCTTTCAGTTTATGAACATGAGAATCAGACACAGGTTGGAATGTTTAACCTTGAATACATTTTGTCTTTTTCTAAAATCCTTTGACATTTGTTTTTCTTCTGACATCATTTGTTACCTACATCCTGTATAATGCATATGTTTACTGACACAAATGTTATGTACACCCGATCTGTCATTTTTCCTTTTTTCTTTTTTTTTTTGACTAACACAAAATAGTAAATTACGTATATTACTATAAACTATCAACAGTAAATACTGCTGTTTCAAATCTGAACACTCATAACCTCGACTTTGTTGGAGAACCTTTCATGTTACAACAAGTCTTAAAAACATCAACTACACTGTATTTGCTTCTACATGCAACATGTACTCAACAAGTACACTGTATCTGATGTACATACAGCTTGTACATTAAACACTAGTAGGACACCTATTAAATGACTGAAATATACATTGTAAGATGACCTCATCGTTGCGTTCATATAGAAGTAAACGGTATTCGCTATTCGCTATATGCGCCGTCAAGTCAACCCAGTACACCATCACCCGCACCATCAACTCCCTACTTCTTCCTCCTACACAATCATCCCAGCAATAACGATTTCTAAACTGCACCAGAATATCAGTCTACATGTATTTTTTGCTACAGGGCACATCCAGACCAAAATTTTCATCATTTCATAAACGAAAGATGGTATACGCTGCTCGAAAATAGAACAAGCGCGATTCCCACTTTTGCTATACTATTCGCAGCCATTCGGTATTTTTGAATAGTACCCTCTTATGTGAACCAGTGTTAGGAAATCCTATCGTTCGATTCAAGCTATTCGCGTGCCCTCAAAAACGAGCACCGAATATCTTAATAGGATACTTCTATGTGAACGCAGCCTGAGGCATTATGGTGTGTAAACTTCAGATGTCAATACAACACACAACTGTCTATCAGCCTTTGACTTATTATACACTGTGATAAGATTAAGAAATGTGACTCATTTGACTTGTCACCTGAAAATCTGTATGCACATGTACATGTACATGAAGAGTTCATGCATGAAAAACAACACATGTAATGTTGTGCGAAATTGTTTCTTTCACAACTCACACACTGTATTCAACTGTGATGAATAACATACTGAAAGCATGTACACTGTTCACATTCTCAACTGTTCCTTTAAACACTTCACATACAGTATTTCAATTGTAATGAATAGCACTGTACTGAAGGCATGTACTTGTTTACACTTTTTCTAACATGTACAGCTGTATGACAAACAAACACCTCCCGTCATTGTGATTAAAGGGTTTCCAGCTAGAATGCATGACTACTGGTTGCAAACAAGACTGTTGCAATACTGATCAAACCTCATTTATACATTGCTCCCTGTACTTTCAGTGGAATGAAATCTGAACAAACAATTCCCTTGTGAACCTTATACTGTAGATTCCACACTATGAAGGCAGATGTGTAATGTACATGAAAAGCAGCACATTCATGTGTAACACACACATGTAATGTAGCAATGTACACATAATGTTGTAGTTTGGCAAGAGAATAACAGAGGAAAAAATAGATATGCACAAATAATAGGCAAATGCTTAGTCTACACATGTGATGGTTACACAATGTTCGAAAGTGTTCTTTGTCTTTACACAATGTGTTGAGTTCAGTCATCATCATGTTCATGAAAGTTTATTATTCAGATTCATGACACAAAGGCATAAAAGTCAGTCTTAATTTGTGCCTGTGTCTAATGGAATATGCACAACTACAAATGTATCTGTAGTAATCTCGCAAATATCGAGGTGGAGCTCGATTGCGAAAAGGATTTCGTCGTGGAGCTGGAGCATTTCCGCGATTGTTGACTGGTAGAACATCATCGTCGTTCAACATATCTGGGTCATCACTCCCCACATGTGACCCTTGGAGAATCGCGAAACGTGATGAGTTGCGTACGACTCTCTGTGAACCGCGTTCAGCTGTGATAATCGAACTGCGTACTTCCACGACTTTCATGAGGCCGTGGATCAAATGATGATGAGAACTTTCCCACGTGACCATCGCGCTTCACAAGCACCACATCACCTGGTTTGAACGGTGACTCGCAAACAAGCCTGTGTTTCTCCGCGTTCGCTTTCATCTGCTGCTTTTTCGCGTGGTCGCGATTGCGAATGTGGTGATCATCCTGACTAGGGGTTTGCGGCTGGGGAAGTTGCGTGCGGAGTGGACAATTGAAGATCGTGGTCGCGGGTGGGACACCAGTCGTTGCGTGAGGTGTAGCTCGGTAACTGCGCAAAAAGCTGTACAGATCCTGTTTCCACGATCGATGCTCAGTGGTCGATGTGCAGTGGTCAGCGATAGCACGCTTGATGTCGTCAAAGGCAGATTGATGACGATGATGCCATTCCCATGCTGCATCTTGCCTGGTAAGAATGCGGAGTGGCTCAGATAGGGTCGCTAATCGTGGGATGAAGCGTGCACAATACGTAGCCAACCCGAGAAAACTGCGCACTTCATCACGAGAAGTTGGAGGGGGTGCATCAACTAGCGATTGAACTTTCGCTGGGCTCGGCGAAACACCGGTCGATGAGAAGATGTGTCCAAAGAACTCAATGGACGACTTGTTGACTTCATATTTCGCTTTGTGAAGTGTGAGATTCTTGTCTCTCAACCGCTGCAGGCAATCGTGAAGACGACGATCAAGCTCAGTCTGATCACAACCGAAGATGAGGACATCATCGCTGATATTGATGACACCAGGTAGACCTGCGAGAACTGACTGAATGAAGTTCTGGAACTGCTCTGCACCGCTGTTCACTCCGAAGTTCAAGCGTTTATACTGAAACAAACCAGCATGAGTCGAGAACAGAGTAAGATAGCGTGAAGCTTCATGGAGTTCGATCTGATGATAGCCACTGTTGAGATCGAGTTTGGAGAAAACCCGAGCTCCATTCAGCTTTGCGATGATGTCATCGATGGTTGGGGTAACGTCTCGTTCATGCCTGATTGCTTGGTTGACAGTTCGCATGTCCACGCAAATTCTGATCTGATCTGGTTGTTTGGGTTTCTGTACAACACGAATAGGCAAAACCCATGGCGTTGGTTGATTACGCACAGGCTCGATGATGTCAAGCTGCTGGAGACGTTCAAGCTCAGCTTCGACACGTTTACGAACATGGAACAGTGGGGTTGCGTGATGGGCGTAACTGACTCATCAACGTGGAGCTTACAAGTTGCATCCTTCAGCTTACCCAATCCGGTAAACCAATCACAAATTCATCAAAGATTGATGAGTTGACCTGTCCACTGATATTGTTAGCGATGCTGATGAGCTGTAATTCACTGGACGTTGACAGGCACAGCAAGGTAGGCCAGCATGCTGTGTGATGAAAATGTTGCACGACAGCATCCAGACTTGTAGTGAACTGGAAGTTCGATCTGCCCAAGAAGAGATAATGGACAAGAAGATTCAAACGCGAAGATTTGCTGGTGGGCAGGTTTCAACGCTAGCTGATGGGAAGACACTTTACGCAGAGTTGCTTCGCTCATGATGTTGACTGAAGCACCAGTGTCAAGAATAACATCGGTGTTGACACCATTGATGGAGACTGTCACGGTAGGCAGCTTGTCCTTTTGGGGAGAGTTGACCGTGAAAAGGTAGTTGTCACTGTTGGGATCCTCAGCATTCGCAGTGTTGTACATGAAGGGGTAGAGGTAGACGGTGTATTATTACAAGTTCATCGGTCACACTCGAGCTCGCTGTGGGTGTGATCATGCTGTGCTAGCACGTTGACATGTTTCCTGTCACGCTGTCGTTTTCAGCAGTACTTAGCGAAATGGTTCAGTTTGTGACAGTATACGCACGTTTGACCGCGAGCTGGACATGGTTTACGTGCATCATGCGGGTAGCGACTCACAGTTGTGACACGTTGGTGGTACACTGGTAGTGGGACTACGATTACTGTTCACTGAATTGCTCTTACCACTGGCTGTGGCATGGGCTGAGAGCGATGTGATCGTAAAGTCTGCTGTTGGAACATAGTTTACAGATGATGATGCATGAGCTTTTATCTCATCCGCTTGTGAAGAGGCTGCATTCGCGGCATGGATGATAGACGCTGACGGTCGAGCGAGTAACAAGCGACAGATCCGATTCGCGAAGCAGACGTTGTCCATTCTAATGGCTGCAATGTTCACGCCAATGATGATGTGATCGCGTACCAACGCATCGTGCAGCTCCCAAAGGCCAAATTCACACGAACTGGCAAGAGTTTTTAACAATGTAAGAAAGCTGTCAAACGTCTCACCATCGTGCTGGATTCGCGTGTTGAAGACATATGGCTGCATTGTTCATGCCAATGATGATTGGGATGCGATCGCGTACCAACGAGTCGTGCAGCTCCCCAAATTCACACGAAGAGTTTTTAACGATGTAAGAAAGCTGTCAAACGTCTCACCGTCCTGCTGGATTCGCATGTTGAAGACATATCGCTCGTAAGTTGTGTTGACATGTCCTGTGAAGTGATCATCGAACTTTTTGATCACCTTGTCAAGCTTTTTCGAGTCCGATTCGTTGCTCTGTGAACGTGTTGTAAAATTGTACACAAGCAGTGTAGCGACATGACACGCACGTACTGGATCGCTCTGTGCAAAAACACCGGTTGCGAGTTGTCCATTGTCAAACGTTTGAACGATGCTGATGGGTTAGAAACGTCAAAATCGAGTACAGCCGGTGGGGGATAATGCTAAAAGATGCCATTGTTGGTCATTCTTTTTGCCAATGTGATATTTGTGTGATACAAATACGCTGGAAATATGATCGGACTCGGTAAAACTGCACTGGTTACGAGTTCGGTGGCATCGTACTCGTACTACAGTACCTGACGATGTATCGTGTCTTTCAATCGCACATCAGTATACAATCAAGTGTTGAGAGTACAGTGTACACAACTGTATGGTAGCTTTTAATACACAATCAAAGAATGTCTAACGACATTACAGCAAAGTGCCTACAATGTATTTTTTCAGATCTATAGTCAGAACACTGGTTACATACAGATTCAGCAGTTTGTGTGGGGAATGGCAAATGAGATGACCAGATAGTACCATGTGGGTGTCCAGGGAATGGAATGTTGGATGACCGTGAGAATGGCTGACCGGGGATAGAGTGGAATGTGGTTGTCATGGAAATGGTTATGTAACTGGGCAGGATGGTAGTGAAGAATTAAAGGGATGGAACAGCATTGGTGGAGATGAGAATTGGGCTTTTAACTTTTTGTGAGATACCAAGAAAACACATATGATATTGTACAGAGCATACCATTTAAAGAGGAATTCAAAGTTTATTTGATGAATGTCGGGTTTGGAATGACTGATACATCCAAAAACAAAGTAAAACAAAGCGATCATAATTAAGTGTGGGTCCCACACTTAATTATAATAGCTCTTTTTTTTGATATCTTAGCCATTTCAAAACCAATTTTCATTAAAATAAATGTTGAATTCCTCATAGAATTACATGCTCTTTCATATTTCATAAGAGATTTCTCATTAATCTCACCAAAAATGTGAGAAACATGAAAATAAGTCTCAACTAAAACTGTATGATCCCTATAACTCAAGAGATGAAACTGCATTACATTATATATACATGATTCATAAACACAATAGGAAGGAGCATATTAAAAGAGTGACAGATAAAGACACACTGAACTGTTGCCGGTACATGAGTCTGAAAGCAATTTGGATAAGGGATTAAGCTGGCCACCATGTCAATTGATAAAGGAACAAGACACTGTTGCTATGTCTACTAACAATGAATATGATTTACAACTAATCTTTTCAAACAGAGGATGAGTCTTACAATATGACAACAAAGAAGGGCATTTTTTTTTCTTGGTATTTAATACTAACCCAAAACCTAACCAAACCTTACCCATCCTATCCAAATATTATATTCACACATACATGCATACATACATACATACGTACCCAAACATATCATATGTGAACATGAGCAACAATTGAAGAGTTTGTTCGCAAAAAAAAACGATAAGTCCATATTTGCCAAATGGAAAAATAAAGAGAATGATAAGAAATTTTTTGCTTCTTTTGACCATAACTTCAAAAATGTACCTTTAGGCTCTATACGTTGTATGTAGTGAACAATATATCATTTATAAGGTATTATTTTGTACCGGTAATTTATGACAGAGACCGTACTTCAAAATCTTTAAAAATGGACTTATCGGTTTTTGCAAACAAACACTTCAATTAGACTATTGAATTTACAGTCTTACTAGAGTTCGATCACGGTATAAGATGTGAATATTCAATGTTACCAGTACATACCCATCCATATGGCACACACACACACACACACTAAAACACAAACACATGAAAAGTTGCATTTAATCACAGGACGTTAATGTTTGATGTTGCATCATACCCACCCATACCACACAAACATGTACACATGCACACACACACAAACACAAATTGACTCAATTTCAACATAGAAAAGCACTCGCAGTTGGACTTTAAAGGTAGGGAATACCTTTTACAGACCTCCCAAAATGCAGCAAAACATTAAATATGAACCTCAGGGGACTTGCTCAGGCCACTGCTTAGAAATTTGGAAGTCAACAGTTATCTAAAATTTGAATAATGCACAAAACTCAACTTCTCAGTAGTTCTGTGTGTCAGCCACACTTAAGCCTTTTTGTTGCATTCTTCTGTATTTGTGATCTATAAACACAAATCTAAAAGTACAAGAGCTGATGTAATAACATATAGAGTGCGTGGCAAGAATGTATATAGAAATGTTAGTAAGTGTTTATGAACTTTCTTCACAAAATATACATGATGGACACACATGCAGTACATGGGTCTGCAAAGGTAGCCTAGTAATGTACTGGAATTTACGGTGAGCCCCGAAAACAATTCAATTCAAAATCTAACGGTCAAAAAAATGTACTAAATGTTACCTTCCACTTTCAATACTTTATGGGAGTTTCTAATATGATACTCTCTTCAACATACCACTGTATTTATACAACTCTTCATTTAAGGCGTGCAAATGGGATTCCCTACCTTTAAAATATATTAGGCCTATATGCATGTTTGTATAGCATGGGTAACATGTAAATGTACGTATGTATTTACATACAACTGAGACTGCACACCAGTATAGACTGTGAATTCATGAAGTCAGTCTCGCAGGAATCGAACCCACATCAGTCATCAGTCAATTATGTAAATTGATAGGTATTCATTTGTGTGTGTGTGTGTGTGTGTGTGTGCGCATGCATGCATGTTCGTGTGTGCATGTGTATGTGTAAGAGTAGCATAGTGCTGTGCCTATTGCCTTCTTCTACTAATTTTTCATATCATATTGATCCCATACATAGTCATGGCCCAATTTTTAGTTCAGCCAAAATGCTGCATCTGCAAAGCAAGACTTGCCGCGACCTTGCAGCATACTCTTCCAGGCCAGTGAGGGAGGCTTAAGAGTCTGCGGCAGATCAAAATAATTAAAACAGGAGGGGTGCACCTAAACTGCTTCACTATACAGCAATCTGTCCACCATACTGGTGCAAGCAGCCAGGCCAGTAGTCGTGGGGAGCACTTGGCCAAGTAACCTGTCCTGAGACAGTTAAAATAGTGTGTGAAACAATGATTTCTTTTTTTAATTCACCATTGCCCAGTGACTGGACACCTCATACAATGAATTTCATCCATACTGAACATATCGCAGAGGTTTTTAATCGATAAAAAGCAAAAATAAAGAAATAAAGTTGGGTCAATCTAAAAGTTCCTTTTTACGCAGTTTGTTGTAATCAATTTCAACACAGAAAAGCACTTGCAATTGGACACTTTAATTTGCAAAATAAAGAATCGTAGCATCATATGAACTTACCTCCAATAAATGTTAGTCTGACTTTCCTCATCATAGTTGGTCTCATGTTGATAGAGCAAGAAATAATTAAAATAGGAGGGGTCCATCTAAACTGCTTCACTATTCAACTTCTACAGCAATCTGTCCACCATACTGGTGCAAGCAGCCAGGCCAGTAGTTGTGGGGAACACTTGGCCCAGTAACCTGTCCTGAGACAGTTAAAATAGTGTGTGAAACAATTATTTTTTTTTTTTAATTCACCATTGCCCAGTGACTGGGCACCTCATACAATGAATTTCATCTGAACTGAACATACCGCAGAGGTTTTTAATCAATAAAAAGCAAAAATAAAGAAATAAAGTCGGGTCAATCTAAAAGTTCCTTTTTTGCCTTACTCAATTTCAACACAGAAAAGCACTCGCAATTGGACACTATAATTTGCAAAATAAAGAATCGTAGCATCATATGAACTAACCTATGATAAATGTTAGTCTGACTTTCATCATCATAGTTGGTCTCATGTTAATAGAGCAAAAAACAAATTAAACAGGAGGGGTCTGTAATGTTAGATATTCTCTGATTGTGTATTAAAAGCTACCATACATACAGTTGTGTACAATACTGTACTACCACTTGATTGTACGTATACTGTGCGATTGAAAGACACGATACATCGTGACACGGAATAAACGATGCCACCGAACCTGTAATCAGTTCCTTCGAGTCTGATCATATTTTCAGCATAACTGCTTCACTATTCAACTTCTGTCCACTCCACTGGTGCAAGCAGCCAGGCCAGTAGTTGTGGGGAGCACTTGGCCCAGTAACCTGTCCTGAGACAGTTAAAATAGTGTGTGAAACTATGATTTTTTTTTTTAATTCACCATTGACTAGTGACTGGACACCTCATACAATGAATTTCATCTATACTGAACATATCGCAGAGGTTTTTAATCAATAAAAAGCACAAATAAAGAAATAAAGTTGGGTCAATCTAAAAGTTCCTTTTTTACAGAGTTTGCCTTACCGGTACTCAATTTCAACACAGAAAAACACTTGCAGTTGGACACTATTATTTGCAAAATAAAGAATCGTAGCACCATATGAACTAACCTACTATAAATGTGAGTCTGACTTTCCTCATCACTAGTTGGTCTCATGTTCAGACTGCGTTCACATAGAAATATACGGTATTCGGTATTCGATATTCGCTATTCGGGCACCCAGTACACCATCACCCGCACCTTCAACTCACCATCCCATGCAGTGAGGATTTCTTCCTCCTACATCCCAGCAAATCTTTTTAACAATTTCTAAACTGCATCAGAATGTCAGTCTATCTGCTTATTTTTGCTATAGGGCAAGTCCAGACCATAAATTGTCATTATTTCATAAACGAGAGATGGTATACGCTGCAAGAAAATCGAACAAGCTCAATTCAACTATGCTATACTATTCTATGCTATTCGGTACTTTTGAATAGTGCCCTCTTATGTGAACCTGTGTTAGGAAATCCTATCATTCGATTCAAGTTATTCGCGTGCCCTCGAAAATGAGCACCGAATACCCGAATAGTATACTTCTATGTGAATGGAGCCTTAGGCTGCGTTCACATAGAAGTATACGGTATTCGCTATTCGCTATTCGCTATGCGCCGTCAAGTCGACCCAGTACACCATCACCCTCACCATCAACTCCCTACTTCTTCCTCCTACACAATCATCCCAGCAAGAACAATTTCTAAACTGCACCAGGATCTCAGTCTACATGCCTATTTTTTCAAAAAATTTTCATCATTTCATAAACGAAGGATGGTATACGCTGCTCGAAAATCGAACAAGCGCGATTCCCACTATGCTATACTATTCGCAGCTATTTGGCATTTCGAATAGTGCTCTAGCTGCTCTTATGTGAACCGGTGTTAGGAAATCCTATCGTTCGATTCAAGCTATTCGCGTGCCCTCGAAAACGAGCCCCGAATACCCGAATAGTACACTTCTATGTGAACGCAGACTAATAAAGCAAAAAATAATTAAAACAGGAGGGGTCCATCTAAACTGCTTCACTATTCAACTTCTACAGCAATCTGTCCACCATAATCTTATGGTGCAAGCAGACAGGCCAGTAGTTGTGGGAAGCAGTTGGCCCAGTAACCTCTCCTGAGACAGTTAAAATAGTGTGTGAAACAATGATTTTTTTTTCTTTTAATTCACCATTGCCCAGTCTCTGGACACCTCATACAATGAATTTCATCTATACTGAACATATCACTGAGGTTTTTAATCAATAAAAAGCAAAAATAAAGAAATAAAGTTGGGTCAATCTAAAAGTTCCTTGTTTACGCAGTTTGCCGTACTCAATTTCAACACAAAAAAGCACTTGCAATTGGACACTATGATTTGCAAAATAAAGAATCGTAGCATCATATGAACTTACCTCCAATAAATGTTAGTCTGACTTACCTCATCATAGTTGGTCTCATGATAATAGAGCAAAAAATAATTAAAACAGGAGGGGTCCATCTAAACTGCTTCACTATTCAACTTCTACAGCAATCTGTCCACCATACTGGTGCAAGCAGCCAGGCCAGTAGTTGTGGGGAGCACTTGGCCCAGTAACCCATCCTGAGACAGTTAAAATAGTGTGTGAAACAATTATTTTTTTTTATTCTTTGTACCATTGCCCAGTGACTGGACACCTCATACAATGAATTTCATCTATACTGAATATATCGCAGAGGTTTTTATTCCATAATAAACAATAAATATGAAATAGAGTAGGGGGAATCTAAATACCTGGTAGGTGCATGTTTCCATCGCGCGCGCGCAGCTGCAACAGGCAGTGAGGTACTGTATACCGATCACTACCAGACACTCGCCCAATGATTCAGGCAGACGTCTACGCTGTAGGCTAACATTTACCTCAAAACCTACTAACCTATGATAAATGTTAGTCTGACTTTCCTCATCATAGTTGGTCTCATGTTAATAGAGCAAGAAATAATTAAAACAGGAGGGGTCCATCTAAACTGCTTCACTATTCAACTTCTACATTAATCTGTCCACCATACTGGTGCAAGCAGCAAGGCCAGTAGTTGTGGGGAGCACTTGGCCCAGTAACCTGTCCTGAGACAGTTAAAATAGTGTGTGAAACAATGATTTTTTTCTTTTAATTCACCATTGCCCAGTGACTGGACACCTCATACAATGAATTTCATCTATACTGAACATATTGCAGAGGTTTTTAATCAATAAAAATCAAAAATAAAGAAATAAAGTTGGGTCAATCTAAAAGTTCCTTTTTTACGCAGTTTGCCGTACTCATTTTCAACGCAGAAAAGCACAGTTTGCAATTGCACACAATCATTTGCGAAATAAAGAATCATTGCATCATATGAACTTACCTCCGATAAATGTTAGTCTGACTTTCCTGAACAAAGTTGATCTCATGTTAAGTAGAAAATAATTAAAACAGGAGGGGTCAATCTAAACTGCTTCACTATTCAACTTCTGCAGCAATCTGTCCACCATATTGGTGCAAGCAGCCAGGCCAGTAGTTGTGGGGAGCACTTGGCCCAGTAACCTGTCCTGAGACAGTTAAAATATAGTGTGTGAAACAATGAATTTTTTCTTTTAATTCACCATTGCCCAGTCACTGGACACCTCATACATTGAATTTCATCTATACTGAACATATCGCAGAGGTTTTTAATCAATAAAAAGCAAAAATAAAGAAATAAAGTTGGGTCAATCTAAAACTTCCTAATTTTTTACGCAGTTTGCCGTATTCAATTTCAACACAGAAGAGCACTTACCATTGGACACTATAATTTGCAAAATAAAGAATCGTAGCATCATATGAACTCACATCCGATAAATATTAGTCTGACTTTCCTCATCATAGTTGGTCTCATGTTAATAGAGCAGAAAATAATTAAAACAGGAGGGGTCAATCTAAACTGCTTCACTATTCAACTACTACAGCAATCTGTCCACCATACTGGTGCAAGCAGCCAGGCCAGTAGTTGTGGGGAGCACTTGGCCCAGTAATCCGTCCTGAGACAGTTAAAATAGTGTGTGAAACAATGAATTTTCTTTTTTAATTCACCATTGCCCAGTGACTGGACACCTCATACAATGAATTTCATCCATACTGAACATATCGCATAGGTTTTTAATCGATAATAAACTAAAACTAAGAAATAAAGTAGGGGGAATCTAAATAGGTGCATGTTTGCATCGCAGCTGCAACAGGCAGTGAGGTACTGCAGCTGTATACCGATCGCTACCAGACACTCGCCCGACGATTCAGGCAGACGTCTAGGCTAACATTTACCTCAAAATTCTCAAAATTAACAATAGGGTTTTTAAGCTAGGTGAGGGATATATAAAAAACGATTATTCGTTCCTAGGAATTTATGACTGGGGAGAAGGAACTACGAGTATTCAGGGAATACAGAGTGTCCAAATGTGATAAGTTTTTGAGGAAAATCTACGTATCAAACGAACGTAAATAGTTCCGGCTCTTTCATCGAGTCTGCCTCACGTCAACAGCAAGATGAATCTTTGTCACCGAGATTCTTTTTTTTATAGGAAAACGACATTGGAGTGGTTATATGGAGTTTATTTTTTGTTGATAACGCCTATCAAAATTCAAAAACCAGGAAAAGACTCCAAATTAAATTGTCTTTCAGGACACAAAACCCTACAACAAGTCGTAGATCGAGGAAAAAGATATAAGACGCTAAACATGCGCGAAAAGACGCCATTTTTTAACGAAAATGAATCAAAATCGAAAAATCAAGATTTCATTAAAAACTTACCAACTAAATGTACGATTTCCTCCACAAAATCAACTTTTCATAAAGAAGAAGTCCTTTCTAAACAAAATCCACACTTATTTGACAATCCAACGCTCAAAAATGTCAAAACAAGCACACTTTCTCGAGAGAGTGAAGGCACGTAGCAGAGCTGTACATATGACGCAGCAAATGTAGTTTTTACGTAGCATGTAAGAATTACGTAGCACAGTTGTAGAAATCCGGTAGCAAAAATGTAGATCCAATGTAGCATAGTAGATTTTCCGTAGCATAGTAGAATTTTCGTAGCAGAAGTAGATATCTCGTTGCACAAATGTAGATTTCTCGTAGCAGAGTTGTCATAACCATGGCCCTAACCCTAACCCTAACCCTAACCCTAACCCTAACCCTAACCCTAACCCTAACCCTAACCCTAACCCCCTAACCCTAACCCTAACCCTAACCCTAACCCTAACCCCCTAACCCCCTAACCCTAACCCTAACCCTAACCCTAACCCTAACCCTAACCCTAACCCAAACCCTAACCCTAACCCTAACCCTAACCCCTAATCCTAACCCTAACCCTAGCAAACCCTAACCCTAACCCTAAACCCTAACCCTAACCCTAACCCTAACCCCTAACCCCTAACCCCTAATCCTAAACCTAACCCTAACCCTAACCCTAACCCCAACCCCAACCCCAACCCCAACCCCAACCCTAAACCTAACCCTAACCCTAACCCTCCCTAACCCTAACCCTAACCCTAACCCCTAACCCTAACCCCTAACCCTAACGCCCCCCCCTAACCCTAACCCTAACCCTAACCCAACCCTTACCCAACCCTAACCCTATTCCTTACCCCTAACCCTTAAATCAACTCAACCCTAACCCTTAAACTAACTCAACCCTAACCCTTGCCCAACACTAACCCTAACCCTATTCTAGTGTCCTGCCTTAACAGTTGGCGCGAAATTCAAATATTAACAGCTGGCGCTACATTCAAATTAAATCACAAGTCGTACCTGTCTGCTTACATAGCAAATACATGCGCCTATTGAAATTTTACAGCCAGACTCAGCACATGTATGGAATTTCTTCAGCCACAGTCAAGCAGTGTCCCACTGTAACAGTTGGCGCGAAATTCAAATAACTATTAACAGTTGGCGCTACATTCAAATTAAATCACAATTCTTAGTTTGTGCTGCTTACAGCCAAAACATACACGCTCTAACCCTTACCCCAACC
The DNA here is from genome assembly GCF_040938485.1 of Diadema antillarum. Classification (NCBI taxonomy): domain Eukaryota; kingdom Metazoa; phylum Echinodermata; class Echinoidea; order Diadematoida; family Diadematidae; genus Diadema; species Diadema antillarum. The sequence goes on from NW_027271753.1 coordinate 21,737, forward strand.
TTAACCCAAACCCTATGGAAATTCACCAGCCAGACTCAGCACATGAATGGTATCCACAGTCAGCCAGTTTCCCGCCTTAACAGTTAGCGCGAAATTCATATATTAACAGTTGACGTTACATTCAAATTAAATCGCAATTCTTAGTTGTGCTGCTTACAGCCAATACATACACGTATGGAAATTCCCCAGCCAGACTCAGCACATGTATGGTAGCCACAGTCAGCCAATTTCCCGCGTTAACAGTTGGGGCGAAATTCAAATATCGACAGTTGACGCTACATTCAAATTAAATCACAAGTAGTAGCTGTCTGCTTACATAGCCAATACATGCACGTATTAAAATTTTACAGCCAGACTCAGCACATGTACGGAAATTCCCCAGCCACAGTCAAGCAGTGTCCCGCTTTAACAGTTGGCGCAAAATTCAAATATTAACAGTTGGCGCTACATTCAAATTAAATCACAATTCTTAGTTTGTGCTGCTTACAGCCAAAACATACACGTATGGAAATTCCCCAGCCAGACTCAGCACATGTATGGTGTCCACAGTCAGCCAGTTTCCCGCCTTAACAGTTGGCGCGAAATTCAAATATTAACAGTTGGCGCCACATTCAAATTAAATCACAAGTCCTAGCTGTGCTTCTTTCATGATAGCCAATACATAAAAGTATGGAAATTCCCTAGCCAGACTCAGCACAAGTATTGCAATTCCCAGCCACAATCAGCCAGTAAAACCCTAAGACTCATCCTGATTGGAAGTAGTA
>NW_027271753.1:32500-72500 GCF_040938485.1 Diadema antillarum
CATCCTTGGCAAATGCCCTAACTCTAACCCTAACCCTAACCCTAACCCTAACCCTAACCCTAACCAACCCTAACCAACCCTAACCCTAACCCTAACCCTAACCCTAACCCTAACCCCATGTACAATTCCTATGGAAGAGTGCAAAAAAATTCTAAGTCCGAAAATCCCATAGGCTTTGTACATATGTATTAAGCCTATGGGGTTTTCCCACAAAAAAAAATGTGTACAAAACCTATGGAAAAATTTTTCCCCAAAATGTGTTTTTTACACGTTTCAGACAATTCTAAGCATTTTTTTAAAAAAAAATTTCTTTGAAAAAATACTTAGAAAGTCCGAAAATCCCATAGGCTTTGTACATATGTATTAAGCCTATGGGGTTTTCCCACAAAAAAATTGTGTACAAAACCTATGGAAAATTTTTTTCCCAAAATGTGTTTTTTACACGTTTCAGACAATTCTAAGCATTTATAAAAAAAAATTTCTTTGGAAAAATACTTAAAAAGTCCGAAAATCCCATAGGCTTTGTACATATGTACTAAGCCTAAGGGGTTTTCCCACAAAAAAATTTGTGTACAAAACCTATGGAAAATTTTTTTCCCCAAAATGTGTTTTTTACACGTTTCAGACAATTCTAAGCATTCTTTAAAAAAAAATTTCTTTGAAAAAATACTTTGAAAATTTTTCCAAAAAAAATTCAAAATGGCGCCAAAAAAAAGTAATGGGAGTTAAGGTCCAAAATTTTGGGAATTTACTAACTAGCAGGTGTACTACCTATGAACAAAATTTGGGTTCTTAACTAGCACTTTTCATCCTTGGCAAATGCCCTAACTCTAACCCTAACCCTAACCCTAACCCTAACCCTAACCCTAAACCCTAACCCTAACCCTAACCCTAACCCTAACCCTAACCCTAACCCCATGTACAATTCCTATGGAAGAGTGCAAAAAAATTCTAAGTCCGAAAATCCCATAGGCTTTGTACATATGTATTAAGCCTATGGGGTTTTCCCACAAAAAAAATTGTGTACAAAACCTATGGAAAAATTTTTCCCAAAATGTGTTTTTTACACGTTTCAGACAATTCTAAGCATTTTTTTAAAAAAAATTTCTTTGAAAAAATACTTAGAAAGTCCGAAAATCCCATAGGCTTTGTACATATGTATTAAGCCTATGGGGTTTTCCCACAAAAAAAATTGTGTACAAAACCTATGGAAAATTTTTTTTCCCAAAATGTGTTTTTTACACGTTTCAGACAATTCTAAGCATTTATAAAAAAAAATTTCTTTGGAAAAATACTTAAAAAGTCCGAAAATCCCATAGGCTTTGTACATATGTACTAAGCCTAAGGGGTTTTCCCACAAAAAAAATTTGTGTACAAAACCTATGGAAAATTTTTTCCCCAAAATGTGTTTTTTACACGTTTCAGACAATTCTAAGCATTCTTTAAAAAAAATTTCTTTGAAAAAATACTTTGAAAATTTTTCCAAAAAAAATTAAAAATGGCGCCAAAAAAAAGTAATGGGAGTTAAGGTCCAAAATTTTGGGAATTTACTAACTAGCAGGTGTACTACCTATGAACAAAATTTGGGTTCTTAACTAGCACTTTTCATCCTTGGCAAATGCCCTAACTCTAACCCTAACCCTAACCCTAACCCTAACCCTAACCCTAACCCTAACCCTAACCCTAACCCCTAACCCTAACCCTAACCCTAACCCTAACCCTAACCCTAACCCTAACCCTAACCCTAACCCTAACCCTAACCCTAACCCTAACCCTAACCCTAACCCTAACCCTAACCCTAACCCTAACCCTAACCCTAACCCTAACCCTAACCCTAACCCTAACCCTAACCCTAACCCTAACCCTAACCCTAACCCTAACCCTAACCCTAACCCTAACCCTAACCCTAACCCTAACCCTAACCCTAACCCTAACCCTAACCCTAACCCTAACCCTAACCCTAACCCTAACCCTAACCCTAACCCTAACCCTAACCCAACCCTAACCCTAACCCTAACCCTAACCCTAACCCTAACCCTAACCCTAACCTAACCCTAACCCTAACCCTAACCCTAACCCTAACCCCCTAACCCTAACCCTAACCCTAACCCCCTAACCCTAACCCTAACCCTAACCCTAACCCTAACCCTAACCCTAACCCTAACCCTAACCCTAACCCTAGCAAACCCTAACCCTAACCCTAACCCTAACCCTAACCCTAACCCTAACCCTAACCCTAACTCTCGATGAGACCTATCTACACTATTAATTTCAACTCTTAACTATATACTTCATATACTGCGGAATACCCGTAACCCTAACCCTAACCCTAACCCTAACCCTAACCCTAACCCTAACCCTAACCCAACCCTAACCCTAACCCTAACCCTAACCCTAATCCTAACCCTAACCCTAACCCTAACCCTAACCCTAACCCTAACCCTAACCTAACCCTAACCCTAACCCTAACCCTAACCCTAACCCTAACCCTAACCCTAACATTAACCCCTAACCCTAACCCTAACCCTAACCCTAACCCTAACCCCTAACCCTAACCCTAACCCTAACCCTAACCCTAAACCCTAACCCCTAACCCCTAACCCTAACCCTAACCCTAACCCTAACCCTAATCCTAACCCTAACCCTAACCCCCTAACCCTAACCCTAACCGTAAAATTAACTCGACCCTAACCCTAACCCTAACCTAGTTTCCTGCCTTAACATTTGGCGCTACATGCAAATTAAATCACAAGTCGTAGCTGTCGGCTTCATAGCCAATATATGCACGTATGGAAAATTTACAGCCAGACTCAGCACATGTATGGAAATTCCCCAGCCAAAGTCAAGCAGTTTCCCGCTTTAACAGTTGGCGCGAAATTCAAATATTAACAGATGGCGCGAAATTCAAATATTAACAGTTGGCACTACATTGAAATTAAATCACAATTCTTAGTTTATGCTGCTTACAGCCAATTCATACACGTATGGAAATTTCCCAGCCAGACTCAGCACATGTATGGTAGCCACAGTCAGCCAGTTTCCCGCTTTAACAGTTGGCGCGAAATTCAAATATTAACAGTTGGCGCTACATTCAAATTAAATCACAATTCTTAGTTGTACTGCTTACATAGCCAATACATACATGTATGGAAATTCCCCAGCCAGACTCAGCACATATGTTAGCCACAGTCAGCCAGTTTCCCGCCTTAACAGTTGGCGCGAAATTCAAATATTAACAGTTGGCGATATATTCAAATTAAATCACAAGTCCTAGCTGTGCTTCTTACATGATAGCCAATACATAAAAGTATGGAACTTCCCCAGCCAGACTCAGCACAAGTATGGCAATTCCCAGCCACAATCAGCCAGTCTAACCCTATGTCTCGTCCTAATTGGAAGTAGTATAATTGGAATTCAAATTGTATTTCAGAGTATTTCAAACCACCATGGCGGGAATTTACATCAACAGGGATATCGATAGTGCCATCCTGATTAGAAATCACAATGTTATGCGTGCCCAGTTTAAGCACAAGTATTTTTGTGGGACAGCGATCATCATCAGGGCCTCCAACGAAGGTGTAATTTCGAGCATAGCCTCCTTATCCAGGCAGGAAACGACGAGGGTCTGAACGCATTATGTCCTCACTAACTACCCTTTGGCTGCCTTCAATGGGCGAATCCAAAAGTTCCTGGTTGAGAAGCCGTGCACGGGTAATGTATAATGTACTTTTTTTTTCAAATGAAATTACGTATTTGGGGTGAACATTAATACAATTGATATTGATATGAAGGTAGAAACTACATTCTTTTTGCCACAAGAGGGCATTATTGCAATTTATACATGTGCATACTAGCATTATTCTTTACATTTGTTTTCCAACATTTTTTGAAAAGAAAGATTCAAAGGAAAAAACTGAGAAAATGTGTAAAAAAAACTAGGAAAAACCATTCTAAATAGCCGAGGGCCTTGGTCTCGACATTTGGGTAACACACTGCACCACGTCAGAAGAGGTGGAAAAAGTGATAAAAGAAACCAACCACAACCAGATCATGGTAAACGGCGAATTTTGGAGAGCGTTTGGCGAATGGATAGAAGTGAGTTCTTGAAATGTTGCAACCTACATTGTTATCCCATCCATAACTACCCTTTAGCGTCAGTAAAATAGCATCAGAGAGAAGAAAAAATCTTTGCTAAATTGACCCAAATTTAAAATGAATTACGTCAAAATATCACAAAGTATAACAAAGCGTGACGAAGTATGATGAAGTAAAGCGATAAACTGACCAGCTTGTATTGATTCAATAGGATTATTTCGATGATTACAATTTGTTTCTAATAACACTTATTCAAATCCATTTTCTGTTACAAAACACCCTTCGTAAACAATAAAGGGTGTTCCAACCGAAGGCGGACATGCTAGGAGTTACTGCAATCCTGAAGGTGGCGACAGATGGCTCCATCATTGACATTGTGAGTAAATATTCATATTTGATCATTGTTTCTAAAGTTCAAATAAAAAATGCAGGTACAAAAAGGGCTGGAGTAAAGACTACTTCAAGTTACACTTTCAAACTTATATATTTCGGACTTTGCACCGAACTCAAGTTTTTTTCTCAAGTATGAGTGCTAAACTAAGTTTAGTCTTCCTTCCAGGCGATTTCAAATATTGTACATGTAGTATATATCAAAAAAATCAAAGTCACCTGGAGCAAAGACTAATTACAATTAGACTTTGAAACTCACATATGTTGGACCTTCCACCGGACTTAACATTTTCTTCAAAGTATGAATTCTTCAATACAATTAGTTCTCCTTCCAGACGCTTTCAAATATTTCTATGTACAAACATATGGTAAATTGAAAGACGGCTGGAGCAAAGACTACTTCTAGTTAGACTTTAAAACTTATATATTTTGGACTTTGTTCACAACTTAAGTTTTTTCTCAAGTATCAGTGCTATACTTAGTTTAGTCTTCCCTCCAGGCGCTTTCAAATATTGTATATATATAGTACAAAGGAAAATTTTCAAAGACGCCTGGAGAGAAGACTAATTGGAGTTACAATTTCAAATTCCAATATCTTTGACCTGCCACCGGTCTTAATATATATGTCAAGTATGAGTCCTTAAATACAATTAGTTCTCCTTCCAGACCCTTTCAAATTTTTCTATGTACAAACATAAGGTAACTTGAAAGACGGCTAGAGATAAGACTACTTCAAGTTAGACTTTGAAACTTAAATATTTTGGACTTTGTTCCAAACTTAATTTTTTTCTCAAGTATCAGTGCTTAACTTAGTTTAGTCTTCCCTCCAGGCGCTTTCAAATATTGTATATATAGTACAAAGGAAAATTTTCAAAGACGCCTGGAGGGAAGACTAATTGGACTTACAATTTCAAAGTCCAATATATTTGATCTGCCACCAGACTCAACACATTTGTCAAGTATCAGTCCTTCAATACAATTAGTTCTCCTTCCAGACCCTTTCAAGTATTTCTATGTACAAACATACGGTAACTTAAAAAACGGCTGGAGTAAAGACTACTTCAAGTTAGCCTTTGAAACTTATATATTTTGGACTTTGTACCGAACTTAAGTTTTTTCTCAAGTATGAGTGCTTAACTAAGTTTAGTCTTCCTTCCAGGCCCTTTCAAATATTGTACATATAGTATATATCAAAAAATTCAAAGTCGCCTGGAGCGAAGACTAATTACACTTACACTTTAAAACTTCTATATGATTGATCTTCTACCAGACTTAACATTTCACCAAAGTATGAATCCTTAACTATGATAACTTTTTCTTCAAGACGATTTTGAAATTTTTTATGTACAAAACAAATGGTAATTTTAAAAACGGCTGGAGCAAAAACTACTGGGAGTTAAGATCTGAAATCTTTGAATTATCTTAGTCTCGATGAGACCTATCTACACTATTAATTTCAACTCTTAACTATATACTTCATATACTGCGGAATACCCGTAACCCTAACCCTAACCCTAACCCTAACCCTAACCCTAACCCTAACCCTAACCCTAACCCTAACCCTAACCCTAACCCTAACCCTAACCCTAACCCTAGCAAACCCTAACCCTAACCCTAACCCTAACCCTAACCCTAACCCTAACCCTAACCCAACCCTAACCCTAACCCTAACCCTAACCCTAACCCTAACCCTAACCCTAACCCTAACCCCTAACCCTAACCCTAACCCTAACCCTAACCCTAACCCTAACCCCCCCTAACCCTAACCCTAACCCTAACCCTAACCCTAACCCTAACCCTAACCCTAACCCTAACCCTAACCCTAACCCTAGCAAACCCTAACCCTAACCCTAACCCTAACCCTAACCCTAACCCTAACCCTAACCCTAACCCTAACCCTAACTCTCGATGAGACCTATCTACACTATTAATTTCAACTCTTAACTATATACTTCATATACTGCGGAATACCCGTAACTCTAACCCTAACCCTAACCCTAACCCTAACCCTAACCCTAACCCTAACCCAACCCTAACCCTAACCCTAACCTAACCCTAACCCTAACCCTAACCCTAACCCTAACCCTAACCCTAACCCTAACCCTAACCCTAACCCTAACCTAACCCTAACCCTAACCCTAACCCTAACCCTAACCCTAACCCTAACCCTAACATTAACCCCTAACCCTAACCCTAACCCTAACCCTAACCCTAACCCCTAACCCTAACCCTAACCCTAACCCTAACCCTAACCCTAAACCCTAACCCCTAACCCCTAACCCTAACCCTAACCCTAACCCTAACCCTAATCCTAACCCTAACCCTAACCCCCTAACCCTAACCCTAACCGTAAAATTAACTCGACCCTAACCCTAACCCTAACCTAGTTTCCTGCCTTAACATTTGGCGCTACATGCAAATTAAATCACAAGTCGTAGCTGTCGGCTTCATAGCCAATATATGCACGTATGGAAAATTTACAGCCAGACTCAGCACATGTATGGAAATTCCCCAGCCAAAGTCAAGCAGTTTCCCGCTTTAACAGTTGGCGCGAAATTCAAATATTAACAGATGGCGCGAAATTCAAATATTAACAGTTGGCACTACATTGAAATTAAATCACAATTCTTAGTTTATGCTGCTTACAGCCAATTCATACACGTATGGAAATTTCCCAGCCAGACTCAGCACATGTATGGTAGCCACAGTCAGCCAGTTTCCCGCTTTAACAGTTGGCGCGAAATTCAAATATTAACAGTTGGCGCTACATTCAAATTAAATCACAATTCTTAGTTGTACTGCTTACATAGCCAATACATACATGTATGGAAATTCCCCAGCCAGACTCAGCACATATGTTAGCCACAGTCAGCCAGTTTCCCGCCTTAACAGTTGGCGCGAAATTCAAATATTAACAGTTGGCGATATATTCAAATTAAATCACAAGTCCTAGCTGTGCTTCTTACATGATAGCCAATACATAAAAGTATGGAACTTCCCCAGCCAGACTCAGCACAAGTATGGCAATTCCCAGCCACAATCAGCCAGTCTAACCCTATGTCTCGTCCTAATTGGAAGTAGTATAATTGGAATTCAAATTGTATTTCAGAGTATTTCAAACCACCATGGCGGGAATTTACATCAACAGGGATATCGATAGTGCCATCCTGATTAGAAATCACAATGTTATGCGTGCCCAGTTTAAGCACAAGTATTTTTGTGGGACAGCGATCATCATCAGGGCCTCCAACGAAGGTGTAATTTCGAGCATAGCCTCCTTATCCAGGCAGGAAACGACGAGGGTCTGAACGCATTATGTCCTCACTAACTACCCTTTGGCTGCCTTCAATGGGCGAATCCAAAAGTTCCTGGTTGAGAAGCCGTGCACGGGTAATGTATAATGTACTTTTTTTTTCAAATGAAATTACGTATTTGGGGTGAACATTAATACAATTGATATTGATATGAAGGTAGAAACTACATTCTTTTTGCCACAAGAGGGCATTATTGCAATTTATACATGTGCATACTAGCATTATTCTTTACATTTGTTTTCCAACATTTTTTGAAAAGAAAGATTCAAAGGAAAAAACTGAGAAAATGTGTAAAAAAAACTAGGAAAAACCATTCTAAATAGCCGAGGGCCTTGGTCTCGACATTTGGGTAACACACTGCACCACGTCAGAAGAGGTGGAAAAAGTGATAAAAGAAACCAACCACAACCAGATCATGGTAAACGGCGAATTTTGGAGAGCGTTTGGCGAATGGATAGAAGTGAGTTCTTGAAATGTTGCAACCTACATTGTTATCCCATCCATAACTACCCTTTAGCGTCAGTAAAATAGCATCAGAGAGAAGAAAAAATCTTTGCTAAATTGACCCAAATTTAAAATGAATTACGTCAAAATATCACAAAGTATAACAAAGCGTGACGAAGTATGATGAAGTAAAGCGATAAACTGACCAGCTTGTATTGATTCAATAGGATTATTTCGATGATTACAATTTGTTTCTAATAACACTTATTCAAATCCATTTTCTGTTACAAAACACCCTTCGTAAACAATAAAGGGTGTTCCAACCGAAGGCGGACATGCTAGGAGTTACTGCAATCCTGAAGGTGGCGACAGATGGCTCCATCATTGACATTGTGAGTAAATATTCATATTTGATCATTGTTTCTAAAGTTCAAATAAAAAATGCAGGTACAAAAAGGGCTGGAGTAAAGACTACTTCAAGTTACACTTTCAAACTTATATATTTCGGACTTTGCACCGAACTCAAGTTTTTTTCTCAAGTATGAGTGCTAAACTAAGTTTAGTCTTCCTTCCAGGCGATTTCAAATATTGTACATGTAGTATATATCAAAAAAATCAAAGTCACCTGGAGCAAAGACTAATTACAATTAGACTTTGAAACTCACATATGTTGGACCTTCCACCGGACTTAACATTTTCTTCAAAGTATGAATTCTTCAATACAATTAGTTCTCCTTCCAGACGCTTTCAAATATTTCTATGTACAAACATATGGTAAATTGAAAGACGGCTGGAGCAAAGACTACTTCTAGTTTTTGGACTTTGTTCACAACTTAAGTTTTTTCTCAAGTATCAGTGCTATACTTAGTTTAGTCTTCCCTCCAGGCGCTTTCAAATATTGTATATATAGTACAAAGGAAAATTTTCAAAGACGCCTGGAGAGAAGACTAATTGGAGTTACAATTTCAAATTCCAATATCTTTGACCTGCCACCGGTCTTAATATATATGTCAAGTATGAGTCCTTAAATACAATTAGTTCTCCTTCCAGACCCTTTCAAATTTTTCTATGTACAAACATAAGGTAACTTGAAAGACGGCTAGAGATAAGACTACTTCAAGTTAGACTTTGAAACTTAAATATTTTGGACTTTGTTCCAAACTTAATTTTTTTCTCAAGTATCAGTGCTTAACTTAGTTTAGTCTTCCCTCCAGGCGCTTTCAAATATTGTATATATAGTACAAAGGAAAATTTTCAAAGACGCCTGGAGGGAAGACTAATTGGACTTACAATTTCAAAGTCCAATATATTTGATCTGCCACCAGACTCAACACATTTGTCAAGTATCAGTCCTTCAATACAATTAGTTCTCCTTCCAGACCCTTTCAAGTATTTCTATGTACAAACATACGGTAACTTAAAAAACGGCTGGAGTAAAGACTACTTCAAGTTAGCCTTTGAAACTTATATATTTTGGACTTTGTACCGAACTTAAGTTTTTTCTCAAGTATGAGTGCTTAACTAAGTTTAGTCTTCCTTCCAGGCCCTTTCAAATATTGTACATATAGTATATATCAAAAAATTCAAAGTCGCCTGGAGCGAAGACTAATTACACTTACACTTTAAAACTTCTATATGATTGATCTTCTACCAGACTTAACATTTCACCAAAGTATGAATACTTAACTATGATAACTTTTTCTTCAAGACGATTTTGAAATTTTTTATGTACAAAACAAATGGTAATTTTAAAAACGGCTGGAGCAAAAACTACTGGGAGTTAAGATCTGAAATCTTTGAATTATCTTAGTCTCGATGAGACCTATCTACACTATTAATTTCAACTCTTAACTATATACTTCATATACTGCGGAATACCCGTAACTCTAACCCTAACCCTAACCCTAACCCTAACCCTAACCCTAACCCTAACCCTAACCCTAACCCTAACCCTAACCCTAACCCTAACCCTAACCCTAACCCTAACCCTAACCCTAACCCTAACCCTAACCCTAACCCTAACCCTAACCCTAACCCTAACCCTAACCCTAACCCTAACCCTAACCCTAACCCTAACCCTAACCCTAACCCTAACCCTAACCCTAACCCTAACCCTAACCCTAACCCTAACCCTAACCCTAACCCTAACCCTAACCCTAACCCTAACCCTAACCCTAACCCTAACCCTAACCCCTAACCCTAACCCTAACCCTAACCCTAACCCTAACCCTAACCCTAACCCTAACCCTAACCCTAACCCTAACCCTAACCCTAACCCTAGCAAACCCTAACCCTAACCCTAACCCTAACCCTAACCCTAACCCTAACCCTAACCCTAACCCTAACTCTCGATGAGACCTATCTACACTATTAATTTCAACTCTTAACTATATACTTCATATACTGCGGAATACCCGTAACTCTAACCCTAACCCTAACCCTAACCCTAACCCTAACCCTAACCCTAACCCAACCCTAACCCTAACCCTAACCCTAACCCTAATCCTAACCCTAACCCTAACCCTAACCCTAACCCTAACCTAACCCTAACCCTAACCCTAACCCTAACCCTAACCCTAACCCTAACCCTAACATTAACCCCTAACCCTAACCCTAACCCTAACCCTAACCCCTAACCCTAACCCTAACCCTAACCCTAACCCTAAACCCTAACCCCTAACCCCTAACCCTAACCCTAACCCTAACCCTAACCCTAATCCTAACCCTAACCCTAACCCCCTAACCCTAACCCTAACCGTAAAATTAACTCGACCCTAACCCTAACCCTAACCTAGTTTCCTGCCTTAACATTTGGCGCTACATGCAAATTAAATCACAAGTCGTAGCTGTCGGCTTCATAGCCAATATATGCACGTATGGAAAATTTACAGCCAGACTCAGCACATGTATGGAAATTCCCCAGCCAAAGTCAAGCAGTTTCCCGCTTTAACAGTTGGCGCGAAATTCAAATATTAACAGATGGCGCGAAATTCAAATATTAACAGTTGGCACTACATTGAAATTAAATCACAATTCTTAGTTTATGCTGCTTACAGCCAATTCATACACGTATGGAAATTTCCCAGCCAGACTCAGCACATGTATGGTAGCCACAGTCAGCCAGTTTCCCGCTTTAACAGTTGGCGCGAAATTCAAATATTAACAGTTGGCGCTACATTCAAATTAAATCACAATTCTTAGTTGTACTGCTTACATAGCCAATACATACATGTATGGAAATTCCCCAGCCAGACTCAGCACATATGTTAGCCACAGTCAGCCAGTTTCCCGCCTTAACAGTTGGCGCGAAATTCAAATATTAACAGTTGGCGATATATTCAAATTAAATCACAAGTCCTAGCTGTGCTTCTTACATGATAGCCAATACATAAAAGTATGGAACTTCCCCAGCCAGACTCAGCACAAGTATGGCAATTCCCAGCCACAATCAGCCAGTCTAACCCTATGTCTCGTCCTAATTGGAAGTAGTATAATTGGAATTCAAATTGTATTTCAGAGTATTTCAAACCACCATGGCGGGAATTTACATCAACAGGGATATCGATAGTGCCATCCTGATTAGAAATCACAATGTTATGCGTGCCCAGTTTAAGCACAAGTATTTTTGTGGGACAGCGATCATCATCAGGGCCTCCAACGAAGGTGTAATTTCGAGCATAGCCTCCTTATCCAGGCAGGAAACGACGAGGGTCTGAACGCATTATGTCCTCACTAACTACCCTTTGGCTGCCTTCAATGGGCGAATCCAAAAGTTCCTGGTTGAGAAGCCGTGCACGGGTAATGTATAATGTACTTTTTTTTTCAAATGAAATTACGTATTTGGGGTGAACATTAATACAATTGATATTGATATGAAGGTAGAAACTACATTCTTTTTGCCACAAGAGGGCATTATTGCAATTTATACATGTGCATACTAGCATTATTCTTTACATTTGTTTTCCAACATTTTTTGAAAAGAAAGATTCAAAGGAAAAAACTGAGAAAATGTGTAAAAAAAACTAGGAAAAACCATTCTAAATAGCCGAGGGCCTTGGTCTCGACATTTGGGTAACACACTGCACCACGTCAGAAGAGGTGGAAAAAGTGATAAAAGAAACCAACCACAACCAGATCATGGTAAACGGCGAATTTTGGAGAGCGTTTGGCGAATGGATAGAAGTGAGTTCTTGAAATGTTGCAACCTACATTGTTATCCCATCCATAACTACCCTTTAGCGTCAGTAAAATAGCATCAGAGAGAAGAAAAAATCTTTGCTAAATTGACCCAAATTTAAAATGAATTACGTCAAAATATCACAAAGTATAACAAAGCGTGACGAAGTATGATGAAGTAAAGCGATAAACTGACCAGCTTGTATTGATTCAATAGGATTATTTCGATGATTACAATTTGTTTCTAATAACACTTATTCAAATCCATTTTCTGTTACAAAACACCCTTCGTAAACAATAAAGGGTGTTCCAACCGAAGGCGGACATGCTAGGAGTTACTGCAATCCTGAAGGTGGCGACAGATGGCTCCATCATTGACATTGTGAGTAAATATTCATATTTGATCATTGTTTCTAAAGTTCAAATAAAAAATGCAGGTACAAAAAGGGCTGGAGTAAAGACTACTTCAAGTTACACTTTCAAACTTATATATTTCGGACTTTGCACCGAACTCAAGTTTTTTTCTCAAGTATGAGTGCTAAACTAAGTTTAGTCTTCCTTCCAGGCGATTTCAAATATTGTACATGTAGTATATATCAAAAAAATCAAAGTCACCTGGAGCAAAGACTAATTACAATTAGACTTTGAAACTCACATATGTTGGACCTTCCACCGGACTTAACATTTTCTTCAAAGTATGAATTCTTCAATACAATTAGTTCTCCTTCCAGACGCTTTCAAATATTTCTATGTACAAACATATGGTAAATTGAAAGACGGCTGGAGCAAAGACTACTTCTAGTTAGACTTTAAAACTTATATATTTTGGACTTTGTTCACAACTTAAGTTTTTTCTCAAGTATCAGTGCTATACTTAGTTTAGTCTTCCCTCCAGGCGCTTTCAAATATTGTATATATAGTACAAAGGAAAATTTTCAAAGACGCCTGGAGAGAAGACTAATTGGAGTTACAATTTCAAATTCCAATATCTTTGACCTGCCACCGGTCTTAATATATATGTCAAGTATGAGTCCTTAAATACAATTAGTTCTCCTTCCAGACCCTTTCAAATTTTTCTATGTACAAACATAAGGTAACTTGAAAGACGGCTAGAGATAAGACTACTTCAAGTTAGACTTTGAAACTTAAATATTTTGGACTTTGTTCCAAACTTAATTTTTTTCTCAAGTATCAGTGCTTAACTTAGTTTAGTCTTCCCTCCAGGCGCTTTCAAATATTGTATATATAGTACAAAGGAAAATTTTCAAAGACGCCTGGAGGGAAGACTAATTGGACTTACAATTTCAAAGTCCAATATATTTGATCTGCCACCAGACTCAACACATTTGTCAAGTATCAGTCCTTCAATACAATTAGTTCTCCTTCCAGACCCTTTCAAGTATTTCTATGTACAAACATACGGTAACTTAAAAAACGGCTGGAGTAAAGACTACTTCAAGTTAGCCTTTGAAACTTATATATTTTGGACTTTGTACCGAACTTAAGTTTTTTCTCAAGTATGAGTGCTTAACTAAGTTTAGTCTTCCTTCCAGGCCCTTTCAAATATTGTACATATAGTATATATCAAAAAATTCAAAGTCGCCTGGAGCGAAGACTAATTACACTTACACTTTAAAACTTCTATATGATTGATCTTCTACCAGACTTAACATTTCACCAAAGTATGAATCCTTAACTATGATAACTTTTTCTTCAAGACGATTTTGAAATTTTTTATGTACAAAACAAATGGTAATTTTAAAAACGGCTGGAGCAAAAACTACTGGGAGTTAAGATCTGAAATCTTTGAATTATCTTAGTCTCGATGAGACCTATCTACACTATTAATTTCAACTCTTAACTATATACTTCATATACTGCGGAATACCCGTAACCCTAACCCTAACCCTAACCCTAACCCTAACCCTAACCCTAACCCTAACCCTAACCCTAACCCTAACCCTAACCCTAACCCTAGCAAACCCTAACCCTAACCCTAACCCTAACCCTAACCCTAACCCTAACCCTAACCCTAACCCAACCCTAACCCTAACCCTAACCCTAACCCTAACCCTAACCCTAACCCTAACCCTAACCCTAACCCCTAACCCTAACCCTAACCCTAACCCTAACCCTAACCCTAACCCCCCCTAACCCTAACCCTAACCCTAACCCTAACCCTAACCCTAACCCTAACCCTAACCCTAGCAAACCCTAACCCTAACCCTAACCCTAACCCTAACCCTAACCCTAACCCTAACCCTAACCCTAACTCTCGATGAGACCTATCTACACTATTAATTTCAACTCTTAACTATATACTTCATATACTGCGGAATACCCGTAACTCTAACCCTAACCCTAACCCTAACCCTAACCCTAACCCTAACCCTAACCCAACCCTAACCCTAACCCTAACCCTAACCCTAATCCTAACCCTAACCCTAACCCTAACCCTAACCCTAACCCTAACCCTAACCTAACCCTAACCCTAACCCTAACCCTAACCCTAACCCTAACCCTAACATTAACCCCTAACCCTAACCCTAACCCTAACCCTAACCCTAACCCCTAACCCTAACCCTAACCCTAACCCTAACCCTAAACCCTAACCCCTAACCCCTAACCCTAACCCTAACCCTAACCCTAACCCTAATCCTAACCCTAACCCTAACCCCCTAACCCTAACCCTAACCGTAAAATTAACTCGACCCTAACCCTAACCCTAACCTAGTTTCCTGCCTTAACATTTGGCGCTACATGCAAATTAAATCACAAGTCGTAGCTGTCGGCTTCATAGCCAATATATGCACGTATGGAAAATTTACAGCCAGACTCAGCACATGTATGGAAATTCCCCAGCCAAAGTCAAGCAGTTTCCCGCTTTAACAGTTGGCGCGAAATTCAAATATTAACAGATGGCGCGAAATTCAAATATTAACAGTTGGCACTACATTGAAATTAAATCACAATTCTTAGTTTATGCTGCTTACAGCCAATTCATACACGTATGGAAATTTCCCAGCCAGACTCAGCACATGTATGGTAGCCACAGTCAGCCAGTTTCCCGCTTTAACAGTTGGCGCGAAATTCAAATATTAACAGTTGGCGCTACATTCAAATTAAATCACAATTCTTAGTTGTACTGCTTACATAGCCAATACATACATGTATGGAAATTCCCCAGCCAGACTCAGCACATATGTTAGCCACAGTCAGCCAGTTTCCCGCCTTAACAGTTGGCGCGAAATTCAAATATTAACAGTTGGCGATATATTCAAATTAAATCACAAGTCCTAGCTGTGCTTCTTACATGATAGCCAATACATAAAAGTATGGAACTTCCCCAGCCAGACTCAGCACAAGTATGGCAATTCCCAGCCACAATCAGCCAGTCTAACCCTATGTCTCGTCCTAATTGGAAGTAGTATAATTGGAATTCAAATTGTATTTCAGAGTATTTCAAACCACCATGGCGGGAATTTACATCAACAGGGATATCGATAGTGCCATCCTGATTAGAAATCACAATGTTATGCGTGCCCAGTTTAAGCACAAGTATTTTTGTGGGACAGCGATCATCATCAGGGCCTCCAACGAAGGTGTAATTTCGAGCATAGCCTCCTTATCCAGGCAGGAAACGACGAGGGTCTGAACGCATTATGTCCTCACTAACTACCCTTTGGCTGCCTTCAATGGGCGAATCCAAAAGTTCCTGGTTGAGAAGCCGTGCACGGGTAATGTATAATGTACTTTTTTTTTCAAATGAAATTACGTATTTGGGGTGAACATTAATACAATTGATATTGATATGAAGGTAGAAACTACATTCTTTTTGCCACAAGAGGGCATTATTGCAATTTATACATGTGCATACTAGCATTATTCTTTACATTTGTTTTCCAACATTTTTTGAAAAGAAAGATTCAAAGGAAAAAACTGAGAAAATGTGTAAAAAAAACTAGGAAAAACCATTCTAAATAGCCGAGGGCCTTGGTCTCGACATTTGGGTAACACACTGCACCACGTCAGAAGAGGTGGAAAAAGTGATAAAAGAAACCAACCACAACCAGATCATGGTAAACGGCGAATTTTGGAGAGCGTTTGGCGAATGGATAGAAGTGAGTTCTTGAAATGTTGCAACCTACATTGTTATCCCATCCATAACTACCCTTTAGCGTCAGTAAAATAGCATCAGAGAGAAGAAAAAATCTTTGCTAAATTGACCCAAATTTAAAATGAATTACGTCAAAATATCACAAAGTATAACAAAGCGTGACGAAGTATGATGAAGTAAAGCGATAAACTGACCAGCTTGTATTGATTCAATAGGATTATTTCGATGATTACAATTTGTTTCTAATAACACTTATTCAAATCCATTTTCTGTTACAAAACACCCTTCGTAAACAATAAAGGGTGTTCCAACCGAAGGCGGACATGCTAGGAGTTACTGCAATCCTGAAGGTGGCGACAGATGGCTCCATCATTGACATTGTGAGTAAATATTCATATTTGATCATTGTTTCTAAAGTTCAAATAAAAAATGCAGGTACAAAAAGGGCTGGAGTAAAGACTACTTCAAGTTACACTTTCAAACTTATATATTTCGGACTTTGCACCGAACTCAAGTTTTTTTCTCAAGTATGAGTGCTAAACTAAGTTTAGTCTTCCTTCCAGGCGATTTCAAATATTGTACATGTAGTATATATCAAAAAAATCAAAGTCACCTGGAGCAAAGACTAATTACAATTAGACTTTGAAACTCACATATGTTGGACCTTCCACCGGACTTAACATTTTCTTCAAAGTATGAATTCTTCAATACAATTAGTTCTCCTTCCAGACGCTTTCAAATATTTCTATGTACAAACATATGGTAAATTGAAAGACGGCTGGAGCAAAGACTACTTCTAGTTAGACTTTAAAACTTATATATTTTGGACTTTGTTCACAACTTAAGTTTTTTCTCAAGTATCAGTGCTATACTTAGTTTAGTCTTCCCTCCAGGCGCTTTCAAATATTGTATATATATAGTACAAAGGAAAATTTTCAAAGACGCCTGGAGAGAAGACTAATTGGAGTTACAATTTCAAATTCCAATATCTTTGACCTGCCACCGGTCTTAATATATATGTCAAGTATGAGTCCTTAAATACAATTAGTTCTCCTTCCAGACCCTTTCAAATTTTTCTATGTACAAACATAAGGTAACTTGAAAGACGGCTAGAGATAAGACTACTTCAAGTTAGACTTTGAAACTTAAATATTTTGGACTTTGTTCCAAACTTAATTTTTTTCTCAAGTATCAGTGCTTAACTTAGTTTAGTCTTCCCTCCAGGCGCTTTCAAATATTGTATATATAGTACAAAGGAAAATTTTCAAAGACGCCTGGAGGGAAGACTAATTGGACTTACAATTTCAAAGTCCAATATATTTGATCTGCCACCAGACTCAACACATTTGTCAAGTATCAGTCCTTCAATACAATTAGTTCTCCTTCCAGACCCTTTCAAGTATTTCTATGTACAAACATACGGTAACTTAAAAAACGGCTGGAGTAAAGACTACTTCAAGTTAGCCTTTGAAACTTATATATTTTGGACTTTGTACCGAACTTAAGTTTTTTCTCAAGTATGAGTGCTTAACTAAGTTTAGTCTTCCTTCCAGGCCCTTTCAAATATTGTACATATAGTATATATCAAAAAATTCAAAGTCGCCTGGAGCGAAGACTAATTACACTTACACTTTAAAACTTCTATATGATTGATCTTCTACCAGACTTAACATTTCACCAAAGTATGAATACTTAACTATGATAACTTTTTCTTCAAGACGATTTTGAAATTTTTTATGTACAAAACAAATGGTAATTTTAAAAACGGCTGGAGCAAAAACTACTGGGAGTTAAGATCTGAAATCTTTGAATTATCTTAGTCTCGATGAGACCTATCTACACTATTAATTTCAACTCTTAACTATATACTTCATATACTGCGGAATACCCGTAACTCTAACCCTAACCCTAACCCTAACCCTAACCCTAACCCTAACCCTAACCCTAACCCTAACCCTAACCCTAACCCTAACCCTAACCCTAACCCTAACCCTAACCCTAACCCTAACCCTAACCCTAACCCTAACCCTAACCTAACCCTAACCCTAACCCTAACCCTAACCCTAACCCTAACCCTAACCCTAACCCTAACCCTAACCCTAACCCAACCCTAACCCTAACCCTAACCCTAACCCTAACCCTAACCCTAACCCTAACCCTAACCCTAACCCAACCCTAACCCTAACTAGGGTTATGGAAGTGACATGGTCAGAGTTTTGGGGCCCTAAATTCTTTATCACTTATTGATTTGCACTGGGTCTTCTGTTTTATAATCTCAGATAGTTTGTCTATAAGCATTGTCAAGGTCATTACCATTGAAGATTGAGAAGTGGTAAAAAAAAGGGCCCAAACATGAAATTTTGGCCCATGTAGCAAAGTTGTAGAATTCACGTAGCAAAATTGTAACCCTACCCAAGTGGTCAAAAAAGTTTAATAACTTCGCCATTTTTCAACAGATTCGGCTAATTTTTGATTTGCCGTATCTTGAAACCATGCTCTTAAAGATTCCAGGCTTTTTTGAACTAATTTATTTATGAACAATGAAATATGATTGATTAAAAAAAACAAGTAGCGCAGGTGTAGATATTCTGGTACAGCATGAAGGAAAACAGGGTTTTCGAGCTAGTAGAGAGCTAGATATTGTAAACTTAACTAGCTCTTGATCTAAAACAAGAAATATTCAAAAATATGAAATTAATTTTTTTGAAAATTCATTTTTGGCAAAAATGCAGTAAACTTCTAAATTGTAGTCAGAATACATGCCTCTGTTTTAGGGATAAGAAGTGATGAAAAATAAAAAACCGTAAAAATTACAAAAACCATATAGGGACATTCACAGACATCTCCTAAACATTCCTACAAAGTTTGGGACTTATTGCTCCATTTTTCTTAAAGTTATGGGCAAAATATGAATTTGATATTTTTGACAATGTAGCATAGTTGTAGATTTTTTTGAAGAAGGGCCGCGACAAGGGTTAGGGAAATTGTTCATAATTCAGTCAAAGCCTTCAACCATGCCTTTCTTTGCATGTATTTCCGTTGTTTAAGAGTTCTTCATTATGTTTACGTGTCATCTCTATTGATTTCATGAAATACATCTAAGATATAAACGCTTAAACTTTTGTAATTTTTTCGTAAGAAATGCATTTCAATTTGCCGACGTAGAGGGCGCAAAAGACAATATCGCTGAACAGCACATCCTTAACGGACCAATAGGAAAATGGCAACACATGTATTCATCCGCCTGTTGCCATGTTCTCTTGTTTCATATTATGTCTCCTTCGTTGAATGCAGGATTCTTCCCACTCATATTTTGCACTTTCGATAATATTAAAAAGCAGTATTACACCTTCAATATTAACACTATTTCAAACTTAAGACGGGATGTACGCATTCTTAGGGGGTGTTGCAAGAAAGTTGCAATTGATTGCAACTCCCCCAAATCTATTGCAAATCCTGAAATCCTTTTGCAAATTGAAATCAATTCTGTTGCAAGAAAGATGCAATTGATTGCATCTTTGCAATCAATTGCTAATTAATTGCAACTTTGCAATACATTCAGGGGTAGTTGCAAATTTTGCAATCGATTTGCAATAGATTGCAAATGCCATAATTGCGGCTGCTCATATAGATGCTAGGAACAAAGCTCCAAATTTGTTCATTTCTTGTAAGAAAAAAAGAAGAAAAAAATATTCAGTATAAATGACATTTTAATGTAATGTAGGATTGCGTAAGAAACTGGTACACAAAGTGTGTAAGGGGTTACTCAGTATGCTAGTATAGGAATCTTCTTCTTCTTCTTACTTCTGATTAAGTCTACGTGGTATCTTTCAATGGACTGAAGATTCTTGCAGACTGCCTGGTGCTATTTACATTATAATTCATTATTTACAGATATTTTACAAGCACATAGAAAATCAGCGTGTGGTCGTTCGGGCAGTCCGTTGCAAATCTTGCGTCGCGAACTGCATCTACAGTTTGAAGCAATTTTGATGAAGCTTTGGTTAACATGATGACATCGAAGTGAAGATGTGCAAGACATGTTTTTTATTTGTCTTTATCTGAGAAAGCTTTGCCATGGTAACCACAATTTTCCAAAAAGCCTTGTGGAGTAAACTACTGCCACAGTATTTGAGTAATTCATTTCAAATTGTTGGTGTATAATGATCTTTAGGTGTAGTTACGTGAGAAACACTTTGTGTTTGTACCCGACAAGGCGTTGCCATGGTAACGGCTTATTTTCTTGAAAATCTAGTGGAGTGATCTCCTTCCACAATTTTGAGGCAATTGAAATCAAATTTGGTGTACATAATGACATTGAAGTGTAGATGTGCAAGACACTTTTTGTGTTTGTCGGAGAAAGCGTTGCCATGGTAACCACAAATTTAAAAAACGTGGAGTGAACTACTTTCACAGTATTTAAAGGGGATGGCTAGTAACCGATCAGTGGGAATCAAAGGGAATGCTGAGGGATGATTGTTCCAATCCTTGTGGGATTCATTATATATCTACTGTTGTGTGAAAATTATTTGCTTCAGAATGGTCTCATATTCAAGTAATGTAAAGATTAATGCCCCGTCACTGACCAGGGACGCTTACCTGGAAACATTAAACTGCAAATTACTTGAATATGAGACCATTCTGAGGCAAATAATTTTCACACAAGAATAGATATATAATGTACTCTTAAATGAATCCCACAAGGATTGGAACAATCATCCTCCAGCATTCCCACTGATTCCCACTGATCAGTTACTAGCCAAATCTAATATGTATAATGATCTATAAGTGTAGTTCTGCAGGACACACTTTGTGTTTGTACCTGAAAAGGCGTCACCATGGTAACGGCAATTTTTTCTTTGAAAATCATGTGGGGTGAAACTATTTCGAGTTTTAAGGCAATGGAACTCAAATTTGGTGTACATGATGACACTGAGGTGTAGACGTGCAAGAGATGTTTTTTATGTTTGTCAGAAAAAGCGTTGCCATGGTAACCACAATTTTCCAAAAACATTGTGGAGTGAACTACTTTCATAGTATTTCAGCAATTCGTTTCAAATTTAGTATGAATAATGATCTATAGGTGCAATTATGCAAGACACACTTAAATGTGTTTGTACCCGACGAAGCGTTGCCATGGTAATGGCATATTTTCTTGAAAATCTTCAGATTTGAACTTCTTTCACTATTTTGAAGCACCTGAACTTAAATTTGGTGTACATAATGACATTGAGGTGTAGATATGCAAAACATGTTTTTGTGTGTCTGTCGGGGAAAGCATTGCCATAGTAAGTACCCAAAACATTGTGGAACGAAATATCAGTTTATCTATTTCAAGTTCAGTATGTAGGGCCTGTAATGATCCAAAGGTGTAGTTATACAAGACACTCTTAATGTTTGTACGTGACGTGTTACCATGGTTACTGCATATTTTCTTCAAATCTTGTGGAGTGAACTACTTCCACAATTATGAAGCAGTCACATTCATCAGGTACTCATGAGGTACTACACATATGTATACACACAGAGACACACACACACACACACACATAGCAAGGTCAGTGCAAGGATAGACACATTTAACAAGAGTACAGTTGAAGTTCTGTTGTCATGGAAACAGTGCATTTTGACCCTAAACTCAAGTTTAAAAATGCAGATTTAAATTCACCTGCAGTTTTCAGGAAATTCAAAAAGCAACTGTAGCCTAAGCACTAGAATGACATTTTTAAATGATGTAAAGTATGAATATGATGCATTACATGATATACACCATACCACACTGAAATTAATCTACTGTATATGCTCAATATTCTGCAAGGTATATATCTTCATGAATTTCCCAAGACAGCTACAGCTGCTACATGTAGTCATGATTTTGAAGACACACAAAAATATCAACTCTGACACTGACATTAGAGTACATCTGCAAACATATATTTCTACATTCAGTACTTTGTACCCCACGATCATGAATTTAACTATACTTGCACACTTATCTCAAAGTCTTGATAAATACTTGTTAAATATAATGGCGTGTAGGGGTATTGTTGACATCCAGTGAAGAAAATTGTGAACAAATCAAAGCATTGTTGACACATTATAAGTACAATTTCATAGTTTTGGGGGGTTTTTTTGACGGAGTTTATTCTATTTTTCATTTCAACTGCTTCGAATTCTACAGTTTCGAACTTTTTATGTGTTATACTGGCCTAAGGGGAGTATCGGCGTTGTTCATTCCACACTATCTTCGGTAATCACCTGCACTTTAATCGTGTGGAATGAATTACGTGTTACTATCTATCAAACTCCAATCCTTAACCATACATACATACTTATACATACATAGATAGATACATATTATACATGCATATACATTCACACAAATCCACGTACACACCTTAAAATCTTAATTGCGCGAGCTTAATAATTAATGTCAGTAGAACCTGTATGTTTGATATTGCATACCCACCCATACCACACGTACATGTATGTGTAATCTTCGTCACACACATACACACACGTACACAGACACACACACACACAAACACCTGTAAAGTTGCATTTAATCTCTGCAGTATGACGTGAATGTTTAATGTTGCATACCCACCCATACCACACACAAATACACACACACACACAACACACACAGACACAAACACACACACACACAAACACACACACACACACCTGTAAAGTTACATTTAATTTCTGCAGTATGACGTGAAAGTATAATGTTGCATACCCACCCATATTACACACAAATACACCCCCCCCCCCTGCACACACACACACACACACACACGCACAACAAACTCTATAGTGAATAATTCATAACCACTGGTGAGTGAGCAATGTATTATCTATTGTCCCAAGAGGTTTGCCCTCTTGACCCTTTGTACTGCACTGGCCCCAAGATATTTTCACCATGAGAGTTGCCCTTTTGACCCTCTGTACTATTGATACAGTCTATGTGAATATGGTATATGTGATATGGTACCTTCATTGTGAAATGATGCTTTATTTTTAATGTATCATGCTGTTATGTCCATAACATTTATTCCTGTTGCAGTATACAATACATATAGTGTTGGATTGATGATTTTAAGATGATTTTTAGGAGGACCCATGTTATGTCCCTTTTGTCTGATGATATTCCATACCCTACACCTTTACGGGGGGGGGGGGGGGGGGGGGGAGGAAGGCGTCTAAACCATCATACAATCTGCAATCGGCAACGTTTATGTGATATTTGTGTGATACAAATACGCTGGAAATATGATCGGATTCTGGAGAACTGGTTACGGGTTCGGTGGCATTGTTTATTCCCTCTCACGATGTATCGTGTCTTTCAATCGCACATCAGTATACAATCAAGTGGTAGTACAGTATTGTACACAACTGTATGTATGGTAGCTTTTAATACACACTCAGAGAATGTCTAACGACATTACAATCCTCCCATCTTTTAAACTAAGTGTCACATTACAGCTTGCAAAATGATCACTGTTACATCTGATAAAAGATGGCAATAAAATGATTAACCTTCTAGGACTATCTATAACCCACTCTTTCAGTTTATGAACATGAGAATCAGACACAGGTTGGAATGTTTAACCTTGAATAAATTTTGTCTTTTTCTAAAATCCTTTGACATTTGTTTTCTTCTGACATCATTTGTTACCTACATCTTGTATAATGCATACACTGTATGTTTACTGACACAAATGTTATGTACACCCGATCTGTCATTTTTCCTTTTTTCTTTTTTTTTTTTTGACTAACACAAAATAGTAAATTACGTATATAACTATAAACTATTAACAGTAAATACTGCTGTTTCAAATCTGAACACTCATAACCTCGACTTTGTTGGAGAACCTTTCATGTTACAACAAGTCTTAAAAACATCAACTACACTGTATTTGCTTCTACATGCAACATGTACTCAACAAGTACACTGTATCTGATGTACATACAGCTTGTACATTAAACACTAGTAGGACACCTATTAAATGACTGAAATATACATTGTAAGATGACCTCATCGTTGCGTTCATATAGAAGTAAACGGTATTCGCTATTCGCTATATGCGCCGTCAAGTCAACCCAGTACACCATCACCCGCACCATCAACTCCCTACTTCTTCCTCCTACACAATCATCCCAGCAATAACGATTTCTAAACTGCACCAGAATATCAGTCTACATGTATTTTTGCTAAAGGGCACATCCAGACCAAAATTTTCATCATTTCATAAACGAAAGATGGTATACGCTGCTCGAAAATAGAACAAGCGCGATTCCCACTTTGCTATACTATTCGCAGCCATTCGGTATTTTTGAATAGTACCCTCTTATGTGAACCAGTGTTAGGAAATCCTATCGTTCGATTCAAGCTATTCGCGTGCCCTCAAAAACGAGCACCGAATACCTTAATAGGATACTTCTATGTGAACGCAGCCTGAGGCATTATGGTGTGTAAACTTCAGATGTCAATACAACACACAACTGTCTATCAGCCTTTGACTTATTATACACTGTGATAAGATTAAGAAATGTGACTCATTTGACTTGTCACCTGAAAATCTGTATGCACATGTACATGTACATGAAGAGTTCATGCATGAAAAACAACACATGTAATGTTGTGTGAAATTGTTTCTTTCACAACTCACACACTGTATTCAACTGTGATGAATAACATACTGAAAGCATGTACACTGTTCACATTCTCAACTGTTCCTTTAAACACTTCACATACAGTATTTCAATTGTAATGAATAGCACTGTACTGAAGGCATGTACTTGTTTACACTTTTTCTAACATGTACAGCTGTATGACAAACAAACACCTCCCGTCATTGTGATTAAAGGGTTTCCAGCTAGAATGCATGACTACTGGTTGCAAACAAGACTGTTGCAATACTGATCAAACCTCATTTATACATTGCTCCCTGTACTTTCAGTGGAATGAAATCTGAACAAACAATTCCCTTGTGAACCTTATACTGTAGATTCCACACTATGAAGGCAGATGTGTAATGTACATGAAAAGCAGCACATTCATGTGTAACACACACATGTAATGTAGCAATGTACACATAATGTTGTAGTTTGGCAAGAGAATAAACAGAGGAAAAAATAGATATGCACAAATAATAGGCAAATGCTTAGTCTACACATGTGATGGTTACACAATGTTCGAAAGTGTTCTTTGTCTTTACACAATGTGTTGAGTTCAGTCATCATCATGTTCATGAAAGTTTATTATTCAGTTTCATGACACAAAGGCATAAAAGTCAGTCTTAATTTGTGCCTGTGTCTAATGGAATATGCACAATTACAAATGTATCTGTAGTAATCTCGCAAATATCGAGGTGGAGCTCGATTGCGAAAAGGATTTCGTCGTGGAGCTGGAGCATTTCCGCGATTGTTGACTGGTAGAACATCATCGTCGTTCAACATATCTGGGTCATCACTCCCCACATGTGACCCTTGGAGAATCGCGAAACGTGATGAGTTGCGTACGACTCTCTGTGAACCGCGTTCAGCTGTGATAATCGAACTGCGTACTTCCACGACTTTCATGAGGCCGTGGATCAAATGATGATGAGAACTTTCCCCATGGTGTGACCATCGCGCTTCACAAGCACCACATCACCTGGTTTGAACGGTGACTCGCGAACAAGCCTGTGTTTCTCCGCGTTCGCTTTCATCTGCTGCTTTTTCGCGTGGTCGCGATTGCGAATGTGGTGATCATCCTGACTAGGGGTTTGCGGCTGGGGAAGTTGCGTGCGGAGTGGACAATTGAAGATCGTGGTCGCGGGTGGGACACCAGTCGTTGCGTGAGGTGTAGCTCGGTAACTGCGCAAAAAGCTGTACAGATCCTGTTTCCACGATCGATGCTCAGTGGTCGATGTGCAGTGATCAGCGATAGCACGCTTGATGTCGTCAAAGGCAGATTGATGACGATGATGCCATTCCCATGCTGCATCTTGCCTGGTAAGAATGCGGAGTGGCTCAGATAGGGTCGCTAATCGTGGGATGAAGCGTGCACAATACGTAGCCAACCCGAGAAAACTGCGCACTTCATCACGAGAAGTTGGAGGGGGTGCATCAACTAGCGATTGAACTTTCGCTGGGCTCGGCGAAACACCGGTCGATGAGAAGATGTGTCCAAAGAACTCAATGGACGACTTGTTGACTTCATATTTCGCTTTGTGAAGTGTGAGATTCTTGTCTCTCAACCGCTGCAGGCAATCGTGAAGACGACGATCAAGCTCAGTCTGATCACAACCGAAGATGAGGACATCATCGCTGATATTGATGACACCAGGTAGACCTGCGAGAACTGACTGAATGAAGTTCTGGAACTGCTCTGCACCGCTGTTCACTCCGAAGTTCAAGCGTTTATACTGAAACAAACCAGCATGAGTCGAGAACAGAGTAAGATAGCGTGAAGCTTCATGGAGTTCGATCTGATGATAGCCACTGTTGAGATCGAGTTTGGAGAAAACCCGAGCTCCATTCAGCTTTGCGATGATGTCATCGATGGTTGGGGTAACGTCTCGTTCATGCCTGATTGCTTGGTTGACAGTTCGCATGTCCACGCAAATTCTGATCTGATCTGGTTGTTTGGGTTTCTGTACAACACGAATAGGCAAAACCCATGGCGTTGGTTGATTACGCACAGGCTCGATGATGTCAAGCTGCTGGAGACGTTCAAGCTCAGCTTCGACACGTTTACGAACATGGAACAGTGGGGTTGCGTGATGGGCGTAACTGACTCATCAACGTGGAGCTTACAAGTTGCATCCTTCAGCTTACCCAATCCGGTAAACCGATCACAAATTCATCAAAGATTGATGAGTTGACCTGTCCACTGATATTGTTAGCGATGCTGATGAGCTGTAATTCACTGGACGTTGACAGGCACAGCAAGGTAGGCCCAGCATGCTGTGTGATGAAAAATGTTGCACGACAGCATCCAGACTTGTAGTGAACTGGAAGTTCGATCTGCCCAAGAAGAGATAATGGACAAGAAGATTCAAACGCGAAGATTTGCTGGTGGGCAGGTTTCAACGCTAGCTGATGGGAAGACACTTTACGCAGAGTTGCTTCGCTCATGATGTTGACTGAAGCACCAGTGTCAAGAATAACATCGGTGTTGACACCATTGATGGAGACTGTCACGGTAGGCAGCTTGTCCTTTTGGGGAGAGTTGACCGTGAAAAGGTAGTTGTCACTGTTGGGATCCTCAGCATTCGCAGTGTTGTAACATGAAGGGGTAGAGGTAGACGGTGTAACAAGTTCATCGGTCACACTCGAGCTCGCTGTGGGTGTGATCATGCTGTGCTAGCACGTTGACATGTTTCCTGTCACGCTGTCGTTTTCAGCAGTACTTAGCGAAATGGTTCAGTTTGTGACAGTATACGCACGTTTGACCGCGAGCTGGACATGGTTTACGTGCATCATGCGGGTAGCGACCTCCACAGTTGTGACACGTTGTGGTACACTGGTAGTGGGACTACGATTACTGTTCACTGAATTGCTCTTACCCACTGGCTGTGGCATGGGCTGAGAGCGATGTGATCGTAAAGTCTGCTGTTGGAACATAGTTTACAGATGATGATGCATGAGCTTTTATCTCATCCGCTTGTGAAGAGGCTGCATTCGCGGCATGGATGATAGACGCTGACGGTCGAGCGAGTAACAAGCGACAGATCCGATTCGCGAAGCAGACGTTGTCCATTCTAATGGCTGCAATGTTCACGCCAATGATGATGTGATCGCGTACCAACGCATCGTGCAGCTCCCAAAGGCCAAATTCACACGAACTGGCAAGAGTTTTTAACAATGTAAGAAAGCTGTCAAACGTCTCACCATCGTGCTGGATTCGCGTGTTGAAGACATATGGCTGCATTGTTCATGCCAATGATGATTGGGATGCGATCGCGTACCAACGAGTCGTGCAGCTCCCCAAATTCACACGAAGAGTTTTTAACGATGTAAGAAAGCTGTCAAACGTCTCACCGTCCTGCTGGATTCGCATGTTGAAGACATATCGCTCGTAAGTTGTGTTGACATGTCCTGTGAAGTGATCATCGAACTTTTTGATCACCTTGTCAAGCTTTTTCGAGTCCGATTCGTTGCTCTGTGAACGTGTTGTAAAATTGTACACAAGCAGTGTAGCGACATGACACGCACGTACTGGATCGCTCTGTGCAAAAACACCGGTTGCGAGTTGTCCATTGTCAAACGTTTGAACGATGCTGATGGGTTAGAAACGTCAAAATCGAGTACAGCCGGTGGGGGATAATGCTAAAAGATGCCATTGTTGGTCATTCTTTTTGCCAATGTGATATTTGTGTGATACAAATACGCTGGAAATATGATCGGACTCGGTAAAACTGCACTGGTTACGAGTTCGGTGGCATCGTACTCGTACTACAGTACCTGACGATGTATCGTGTCTTTCAATCGCACATCAGTATACAATCAAGTGTTGAGAGTACAGTGTACACAACTGTATGGTAGCTTTTAATACACAATCAAAGAATGTCTAACGACATTACAGCAAAGTGCCTACAATGTATTTTTTCAGATCTATAGTCAGAACACTGGTTACATACAGATTCAGCAGTTTGTGTGGGGAATGGCAAATGAGATGACCAGATAGTACCATGTGGGTGTCCAGGGAATGGAATGTTGGATGACCGTGAGAATGGCTGACCGGGGATAGAGTGGAATGTGGTTGTCATGGAAATGGTTATGTAACTGGGCAGGATGGTAGTGAAGAATTAAAGGGATGGAACAGCATTGGTGGAGATGAGAATTGGGCTTTTAACTTTTTGTGAGATACCAAGAAAACACATATGATATTGTACAGAGCATACCATTTAAAGAGGAATTCAAAGTTTATTTGATGAATGTCGGGTTTGGAATGACTGATACATCCAAAAACAAAGTAAAACAAAGCGATCATAATTAAGTGTGGGTCCCACACTTAATTATAATAGCTCTTTTTTTTGATATCTTAGCCATTTCAAAACCAATTTTCATTAAAATAAATGTTGAATTCCTCATAGAATTACATGCTCTTTCATATTTCATAAGAGATTTCTCATTAATCTCACCAAAAATGTGAGAAACATGAAAATAAGTCTCAACTAAAACTGTATGATCCCTATAACTCAAGAGATGAAACTGCATTACATTATATATACATGATTCATAAACACAATAGGAAGGAGCATATTGAAAGAGTGACAGATAAAGACACACTGAACTGTTGCCGGTACATGAGTCTGAAAGCAATTTGGATAAGGGATTAAGCTGGCCACCATGTCAATTGATAAAGGAACAAGACACTGTTGCTATGTCTACTAACAATGAATATGATTTACAACTAATCTTTTCAAACAGAGGATGAGTCTTACAATATGACAACAAAGAAGGGCATTTTTTTTTCTTGGTATTTAATACTAACCCAAAACCTAACCAAACCTTACCCATCCTATCCAAATATTATATTCACACATACATGCATACATACATACATACGTACCCAAACATATCATATGTGAACATGAGCAACAATTGAAGAGTTTGTTCGCAAAAAAAAACGATAAGTCCATATTTGCCAAATGGAAAAATAAAGAGAATGATAAGAAATTTTTTGCTTCTTTTGACCATAACTTCAAAAATGTACCTTTAGGCTCTATACGTTGTATGTAGTGAACAATATATCATTTATAAGGTATTATTTTGTACCGGTAATTTATGACAGAGACCGTACTTCAAAATCTTTAAAAATGGACTTATCGGTTTTTGCAAACAAACACTTCAATTAGACTATTGAATTTACAGTCTTACTAGAGTTCGATCACGGTATAAGATGTGAATATTCAATGTTACCAGTACATACCCATCCATATGGCACACACACACACACACACTAAAACACAAACACATGAAAAGTTGCATTTAATCACAGGACGTTAATGTTTGATGTTGCATCATACCCACCCATACCACACAAACATGTACACATGCACACACACACAAACACAAATTGACTCAATTTCAACATAGAAAAGCACTCGCAGTTGGACTTTAAAGGTAGGGAATACCTTTTACAGACCTCCCAAAATGCAGCAAAACATTAAATATGAACCTCAGGGGACTTGCTCAGGCCACTGCTTAGAAATTTGGAAGTCAACAGTTATCTAAAATTTGAATAATGCACAAAACTCAACTTCTCAGTAGTTCTGTGTGTCAGCCACACTTAAGCCTTTTTGTTGCATTCTTCTGTATTTGTGATCTATAAACACAAATCTAAAAGTACAAGAGCTGATGTAATAACATATAGAGTGCGTGGCAAGAATGTATATAGAAATGTTAGTAAGTGTTTATGAACTTTCTTCACAAAATATACATGATGGACACACATGCAGTACATGGGTCTGCAAAGGTAGCCTAGTAATGTACTGGAATTTACGGTGAGCCCCGAAAACAATTCAATTCAAAATCTAACGGTCAAAAAAATGTACTAAATGTTACCTTCCACTTTCAATACTTTATGGGAGTTTCTAATATGATACTCTCTTCAACATACCACTGTATTTATACAACTCTTCATTTAAGGCGTGCAAATGGGATTCCCTACCTTTAAAATATATTAGGCCTATATGCATGTTTGTATAGCATGGGTAACATGTAAATGTACGTATGTATTTACATACAACTGAGACTGCACACCAGTATAGACTGTGAATTCATGAAGTCAGTCTCGCAGGAATCGAACCCACATCAGTCATCAGTCAATTATGTAAATTGATAGGTATTCATTTGTGTGTGTGTGTGTGTGTGTGTGTGCGCATGCATGCATGTTCGTGTGTGCATGTGTATGTGTAAGAGTAGCATAGCGCTGTGCCTATTGCCTTCTTCTACTCATTTTTCATATCATAATGATCCCATACATAGTCATGGCCCAATTTTTAGTTCAGCCAAAATGCTGCATCTGCAAAGCAAGACTTGCCGCGACCTTGCAGCATACTCTTCCAGGCCAGTGAGGGAGGCTTAAGAGTCTGCGGCAGATCAAAATAATTAAAACAGGAGGGGTGCACCTAAACTGCTTCACTATACAGCAATCTGTCCACCATACTGGTGCAAGCAGCCAGGCCAGTAGTTGTGGGGAGCACTTGGCCAAGTAACCTGTCCTGAGACAGTTAAAATAGTGTGTGAAACAATGATTTCTTTTTTTAATTCACCATTGCCCAGTGACTGGACACCTCATACAATGAATTTCATCCATACTGAACATATCGCAGAGGTTTTTAATCAATAAAAAGCAAAAATAAAGAAATAAAGTTGGGTCAATCTAAAAGTTCCTTTTTACGCAGTTTGTTGTAATCAATTTCAACACAGAAAAGCACTTGCAATTGGACACTTTAATTTGCAAAATAAAGAATCGTAGCATCATATGAACTTACCTCCAATAAATGTTAGTCTGACTTTCCTCATCATAGTTGGTCTCATGTTGATAGAGCAAGAAATAATTAAAACAGGAGGGGTCCATCTAAACTGCTTCACTATTCAACTTCTACAGCAATCTGTCCACCATACTGGTGCAAGCAGCCAGGCCAGTAGTTGTGGGGAACACTTGGCCCAGTAACCTGTCCTGAGACAGTTAAAATAGTGTGTGAAACAATTATTTTTTTTTTTTAAATTCACCATTGCCCAGTGACTGGGCACCTCATACAATGAATTTCATCTGAACTGAACATACCGCAGAGGTTTTTAATCAATAAAAAGCAAAAATAAAGAAATAAAGTCGGGTCAATCTAAAAGTTCCTTTTTTGCCTTACTCAATTTCAACACAGAAAAGCACTCGCAATTGGACACTATAATTTGCAAAATAAAGAATCGTAGCATCATATGAACTAACCTATGATAAATGTTAGTCTGACTTTCATCATCATAGTTGGTCTCATGTTAATAGAGCAAAAAAAAAATTAAACAGGAGGGGTCTGTAATGTTAGATATTCTGATTGTGTATTAAAAGCTACCATACATACAGTTGTGTACAATACTGTACTACCACTTGATTGTACGTATACTGTGCGATTGAAAGACACGATACATCGTGACACGGAATAAACGATGCCACCGAACCTGTAATCAGTTCCTTCGAGTCTGATCATATTTTCAGCATAACTGCTTCACTATTCAACTTCTGTCCACTCCACTGGTGCAAGCAGCCAGGCCAGTAGTTGTGGGGAGCACTTGGCCCAGTAACCTGTCCTGAGACAGTTAAAATAGTGTGTGAAACTATGATTTTTTTTTTTAATTCACCATTGACTAGTGACTGGACACCTCATACAATGAATTTCATCTATACTGAACATATCGCAGAGGTTTTTAATCAATAAAAAGCACAAATAAAGAAATAAAGTTGGGTCAATCTAAAAGTTCCTTTTTTACAGAGTTTGCCTTACCGGTACTCAATTTCAACACAGAAAAACACTTGCAGTTGGACACTATTATTTGCAAAATAAAGAATCGTAGCACCATATGAACTAACCTACTATAAATGTGAGTCTGACTTTCCTCATCACTAGTTGGTCTCATGTTCAGACTGCGTTCACATAGAAATATACGGTATTCGGTATTCGATATTCGCTATTCGGGCACCCAGTACACCATCACCCGCACCTTCAACTCACCATCCCATGCAGTGAGGATTTCTTCCTCCTACATCCCAGCAAATCTTTTTAACAATTTCTAAACTGCATCAGAATGTCAGTCTATCTGCTTATTTTTGCTATAGGGCAAGTCCAGACCATAAATTGTCATTATTTCATAAACGAGAGATGGTATACGCTGCAAGAAAATCGAACAAGCTCAATTCAACTATGCTATACTATTCTATGCTATTCGGTACTTTTGAATAGTGCCCTCTTATGTGAACCTGTGTTAGGAAATCCTATCATTCGATTCAAGTTATTCGCGTGCCCTCGAAAATGAGCACCGAATACCCGAATAGTATACTTCTATGTGAATGGAGCCTTAGGCTGCGTTCACATAGAAGTATACGGTATTCGCTATTCGCTATTCGCTATGCGCCGTCAAGTCGACCCAGTACACCATCACCCTCACCATCAACTCCCTACTTCTTCCTCCTACACAATCATCCCAGCAAGAACAATTTCTAAACTGCACCAGGATCTCGGTCTACATGCCTATTTTTTCAAAAAATTTTCATCATTTCATAAACGAAGGATGGTATACGCTGCTCGAAAATCGAACAAGCGCGATTCCCACTATGCTATACTATTCGCAGCTATTTGGCATTTCGAATAGTGCTCTAGCTGCTCTTATGTGAACCGGTGTTAGGAAATCCTATCGTTCGATTCAAGCTATTCGCGTGCCCTCGAAAACGAGCCCCGAATACCCGAATAGTACACTTCTATGTGAACGCAGACTAATAAAGCAAAAAATAATTAAAACAGGAGGGGTCCATCTAAACTGCTTCACTATTCAACTTCTACAGCAATCTGTCCACCATAATCTTATGGTGCAAGCAGACAGGCCAGTAGTTGTGGGAAGCAGTTGGCCCAGTAACCTCTCCTGAGACAGTTAAAATAGTGTGTGAAACAATGATTTTTTTTTCTTTTAATTCACCATTGCCCAGTCTCTGGACACCTCATACAATGAATTTCATCTATACTGAACATATCACTGAGGTTTTTAATCAATAAAAAGCAAAAATAAAGAAATAAAGTTGGGTCAATCTAAAAGTTCCTTGTTTACGCAGTTTGCCGTACTCAATTTCAACACAAAAAAGCACTTGCAATTGGACACTATGATTTGCAAAATAAAGAATCGTAGCATCATATGAACTTACCTCCAATAAATGTTAGTCTGACTTTCCTCATCATAGTTGGTCTCATGATAATAGAGCAAAAAATAATTAAAACAGGAGGGGTCCATCTAAACTGCTTCACTATTCAACTTCTACAGCAATCTGTCCACCATACTGGTGCAAGCAGCCAGGCCAGTAGTTGTGGGGAGCACTTGGCCCAGTAACCCATCCTGAGACAGTTAAAATAGTGTGTGAAACAATTATTTTTTTTTATTCTTTATACCATTGCCCAGTGACTGGACACCTCATACAATGAATTTCATCTATACTGAATATATCGCAGAGGTTTTTATTCCATAATAAACAATAAATATGAAATAAAGTAGGGGGAATCTAAATACCTGGTAGGTGCATGTTTCCATCGCGCGCGCGCAGCTGCAACAGGCAGTGAGGTACTGCATCTGTTATACCGATCACTACCAGACACTCGCCCAATGATTCAGGCAGACGTCTACGCTGTAGGCTAACATTTACCTCAAAACCTACTAACCTATGATAAATGTTAGTCTGACTTTCCTCATCATAGTTGGTCTCATGTTAATAGAGCAAGAAATAATTAAAACAGGAGGGGTCCATCTAAACTGCTTCACTATTCAACTTCTACAGTAATCTGTCCACCATACTGGTGCAAGCAGCAAGGCCAGTAGTTGTGGGGAGCACTTGGCCCAGTAACCTGTCCTGAGACAGTTAAAATAGTGTGTGAAACAATGATTTTTTTCTTTTAATTCACCATTGCCCAGTGACTGGACACCTCATACAATGAATTTCATCTATACTGAACATATTGCAGAGGTTTTTAATCAATAAAAATCAAAAATAAAGAAATAAAGTTGGGTCAATCTAAAAGTTCCTTTTTTACGCAGTTTGCCGTACTCATTTTCAACGCAGAAAAGCACAGTTTGCAATTGGACACAATCATTTGCGAAATAAAGAATCATTGCATCATATGAACTTACCTCCGATAAATGTTAGTCTGACTTTCCTGAACAAAGTTGATCTCATGTTAATATATAGAGTAGAAAATAATTAAAACAGGAGGGGTCAATCTAAACTGCTTCACTATTCAACTTCTACAGCAATCTGTCCACCATATTGGTGCAAGCAGCCAGGCCAGTAGTTGTGGGGAGCACTTGGCCCAGTAACCTGTCCTGAGACAGTTAAAATATAGTGTGTGAAACAATGAATTTTTTCTTTTAATTCACCATTGCCCAGTCACTGGACACCTCATACATTGAATTTCATCTATACTGAACATATCGCAGAGGTTTTTAATCAATAAAAAGCAAAAATAAAGAAATAAAGTTGGGTCAATCTAAAACTTCCTAATTTTTTACGCAGTTTGCCGTATTCAATTTCAACACAGAAGAGCACTTACCATTGGACACTATAATTTGCAAAATAAAGAATCGTAGCATCATATGAACTCACATCCGATAAATATTAGTCTGACTTTCCTCATCATAGTTGGTCTCATGTTAATAGAGCAGAAAATAATTAAAACAGGAGGGGTCAATCTAAACTACTTCACTATTCAACTACTACAGCAATCTGTCCACCATACTGGTGCAAGCAGCCAGGCCAGTAGTTGTGGGGAGCACTTGGCCCAGTAATCCGTCCTGAGACAGTTAAAATAGTGTGTGAAACAATGAATTTTCTTTTTTAATTCACCATTGCCCAGTGACTGGACACCTCATACAATGAATTTCATCCATACTGAACATATCGCATAGGTTTTTAATCGATAATAAACTAAAACTAAGAAATAAAGTAGGGGGAATCTAAATAGGTGCATGTTTGCATCGCAGCTGCAACAGGCAGTGAGGTACTGCAGCTGTATACCGATCGCTACCAGACACTCGCCCGACGATTCAGGCAGACGTCTAGGCTAACATTTACCTCAAAATTCTCAAAATTAACAATAGGGTTTTTAAGCTAGGTGAGGGATATATAAAAAACGATTATTCGTTCCTAGGAATTTATGACTGGGGAGAAGGAACTACGAGTATTCAGGGAATACAGAGTGTCCAAATGTGATAAGTTTTTGAGGAAAATCTACGTATCAAACGAACGTAAATAGTTCCGGCTCTTTCATCGAGTCTGCCTCACGTCAACAGCAAGATGAATCTTTGTCACCGAGATTCTTTTTTTTATAGGAAAACGACATTGGAGTGGTTATATGGAGTTTATTTTTTGTTGATAACGCCTATCAAAATTCAAAAACCAGGAAAAGACTCCAAATTAAATTGTCTTTCAGGACACAAAACCCTACAACAAGTCGTAGATCGAGGAAAAAGATATAAGACGCTAAACATGCGCGAAAAGACGCCATTTTTTAACGAAAATGAATCAAAATCGAAAAATCAAGATTTCATTAAAAACTTACCAACTAAATGTACGATTTCCTCCACAAAATCAACTTTTCATAAAAGAAGAAGTCCTCTCTAAACAAAATCCACACTTATTTGACAATCCAACGCTCAAAAATGTCAAAACAAGCACACTTTCTCGAGAGAGTGAAGGCACGTAGCAGAGCTGTACACATGACGCAGCAAATGTAGTTTTTACGTAGCATGTAAGAATTACGTAGCACAGTTGTAGAAATCCGGTAGCAAAAATGTAGATCCAATGTAGCATAGTAGATTTTCCGTAGCATAGTAGAATTTTCGTAGCAGAAGTAGATATCTCGTTGCACAAATGTAGATTTCTCGTAGCAGAGTTGTCATAACCATGGCCCTAACCCTAACCCTAACCCTAACCCTAACCCTAACCCTAACCCTAACCTAACCCTAACCCTAACCCTAACCCTAACCCTAACCCTAACCCTAACCCTAACCCTAACCCTAACCCTAACCCCCTAACCCTAACCCTAACCCTAACCCTAACCCTAACCCTAACCCTAACCCTAACCCTAACCCTAACCCTAACCCTAACCCTAGCAAACCCTAACCCTAACCCTAACCCTAACCCTAACCCTAACCCTAACCCTAACCCTAACCCTAACTCTCTGAGACCTATCTACCTAATTTCAACCTTAACTATAACTTCCCTAATACCCGTAACTCTAACCCTAACCCTAACCCTAACCCTAACCCTAACCCTAACCCTAACCCAACCCTAACCCTAACCCTAACCCTAACCCCCTAACCCTAACCCTAACCCTAACCCTAACCCTAACCCTAACCCTAACCTAACCCTAACCCTAACCCTAACCCTAACCCTAACCCTAACCCTAACCCCTAACCCCTAACCCTAACCCTAACCCTAACCCTAACCCTAACCCCTAACCCTAACCCTAACCCTAACCCTAACCCTAAACCCTAACCCCTAACCCCTAACCCTAACCCTAACCCTAACCCTAACCCTAATCCTAACCCTAACCCTAACTAACCCTAACCCTAACCTTAACTCGACCCTAACCCTAACCCTAACCTAGTTTCCTGCCTTAACATTTGGCGCTACATGCAAATTAAATCACAAGTCGTAGCTGTCGGCTTCATAGCCAATATATGCACGTATGGAAATTTTACAGCCAGACTCAGCACATGTATGGAAATTCCCCAGCCAAAGTCAAGCAGTTTCCCGCTTTAACAGTTGGCGCGAAATTCAAATATTAACAGATGGCGCGAAATTCAAATATTAACAGTTGGCACTACATTGAAATTAAATCACAATTCTTAGTTTATGCTGCTTACAGCCAATTCATACACGTATGGAAATTTCCCAGCCAGACTCAGCACATGTATGGTAGCCACAGTCAGCCAGTTTCCCGCTTTAACAGTTGGCGCGAAATTCAAATATTAACAGTTGGCGCTACATTCAAATTAAATCACAATTCTTAGTTGTACTGCTTACATAGCCAATACATACATGTATGGAAATTCCCCAGCCAGACTCAGCACATATGTTAGCCACAGTCAGCCAGTTTCCCGCCTTAACAGTTGGCGCGAAATTCAAATATTAACAGTTGGCGATATATTCAAATTAAATCACAAGTCCTAGCTGTGCTTCTTACATGATAGCCAATACATAAAAGTATGGAACTTCCCCAGCCAGACTCAGCACAAGTATGGCAATTCCCAGCCACAATCAGCCAGTCTAACCCTATGTCTCGTCCTAATTGGAAGTAGTATAATTGGAATTCAAATTGTATTTCAGAGTATTTCAAACCACCATGGCGGGAATTTACATCAACAGGGATATCGATAGTGCCATCCTGATTAGAAATCACAATGTTATGCGTGCCCAGTTTAAGCACAAGTATTTTTGTGGGACAGCGATCATCATCAGGGCCTCCAACGAAGGTGTAATTTCGAGCATAGCCTCCTTATCCAGGCAGGAAACGACGAGGGTCTGAACGCATTATGTCCTCACTAACTACCCTTTGGCTGCCTTCAATGGGCGAATCCAAAAGTTCCTGGTTGAGAAGCCGTGCACGGGTAATGTATAATGTACTTTTTTTTTCAAATGAAATTACGTATTTGGGGTGAACATTAATACAATTGATATTGATATGAAGGTAGAAACTACATTCTTTTTGCCACAAGAGGGCATTATTGCAATTTATACATGTGCATACTAGCATTATTCTTTACATTTGTTTTCCAACATTTTTTGAAAAGAAAGATTCAAAGGAAAAAACTGAGAAAATGTGTAAAAAAAACTAGGAAAAACCATTCTAAATAGCCGAGGGCCTTGGTCTCGACATTTGGGTAACACACTGCACCACGTCAGAAGAGGTGGAAAAAGTGATAAAAGAAACCAACCACAACCAGATCATGGTAAACGGCGAATTTTGGAGAGCGTTTGGCGAATGGATAGAAGTGAGTTCTTGAAATGTTGCAACCTACATTGTTATCCCATCCATAACTACCCTTTAGCGTCAGTAAAATAGCATCAGAGAGAAGAAAAAATCTTTGCTAAATTGACCCAAATTTAAAATGAATTACGTCAAAATATCACAAAGTATAACAAAGCGTGACGAAGTATGATGAAGTAAAGCGATAAACTGACCAGCTTGTATTGATTCAATAGGATTATTTCGATGATTACAATTTGTTTCTAATAACACTTATTCAAATCCATTTTCTGTTACAAAACACCCTTCGTAAACAATAAAGGGTGTTCCAACCGAAGGCGGACATGCTAGGAGTTACTGCAATCCTGAAGGTGGCGACAGATGGCTCCATCATTGACATTGTGAGTAAATATTCATATTTGATCATTGTTTCTAAAGTTCAAATAAAAAATGCAGGTACAAAAAGGGCTGGAGTAAAGACTACTTCAAGTTACACTTTCAAACTTATATATTTCGGACTTTGCACCGAACTCAAGTTTTTTTCTCAAGTATGAGTGCTAAACTAAGTTTAGTCTTCCTTCCAGGCGATTTCAAATATTGTACATGTAGTATATATCAAAAAAATCAAAGTCACCTGGAGCAAAGACTAATTACAATTAGACTTTGAAACTCACATATGTTGGACCTTCCACCGGACTTAACATTTTCTTCAAAGTATGAATTCTTCAATACAATTAGTTCTC
>NW_027271753.1:77500-80000 GCF_040938485.1 Diadema antillarum
AAATATTGTACATATAGTATATATCAAAAAATTCAAAGTCGCCTGGAGCGAAGACTAATTACACTTACACTTTAAAACTTCTATATGATTGATCTTCTACCAGACTTAACATTTCACCAAAGTATGAATACTTAACTATGATAACTTTTTCTTCAAGACGATTTTGAAATTTTTTATGTACAAAACAAATGGTAATTTTAAAAACGGCTGGAGCAAAAACTACTGGGAGTTAAGATCTGAAATCTTTGAATTATCTTAGTCTCGATGAGACCTATCTACACTATTAATTTCAACTCTTAACTATATACTTCATATACTGCGGAATACCCGTAACCCTAACCCTAACCCTAACCCTAACCCTAACCCTAACCCTAACCCTAACCCTAACCCTAACCCTAACCCTAACCCTAACCCTAACCCTAACCCTAACCCTAACCCTAACCCTAACCCTAACCCTAACCCTAACCCTAACCCTAACCCTAACCCTAACCCTAACCCTAACCCTAACCCTAACCCTAACCCTAACCCTAACCCTAACCCTAACCCTAACCCTAACCCTAACCCTAACCCTAACCCTAACCCTAACCCTAACCCTAACCCTAACCCTAACCCTAACCCTAACCCTAACCCTAACCCTAACCCTAACCCTAACCCTAACCCTAACCCTAACCCTAACCCTAACCCTAACCCTAACCCTAACCCTAACCCTAACCCTAACCCTAACCCTAACCCTAAAACCCTAACCCTAACCCTAACCCTAACCCTAACCCTAACCCTAACCCTAACCCTAACCCTAACCCTAACTCTCGATGAGACCTATCTACACTATTAATTTCAACTCTTAACTATATACTTCATATACTGCGGAATACCCGTAACTCTAACCCTAACCCTAACCCTAACCCTAACCCTAACCCTAACCCTAACCCAACCCTAACCCTAACCCTAACCCTAACCCTAATCCTAACCCTAACCCTAACCCTAACCCTAACCCTAACCCTAACCCTAACCTAACCCTAACCCTAACCCTAACCCTAACCCTAACCCTAACCCTAACCCTAACATTAACCCCTAACCCTAACCCTAACCCTAACCCTAACCCTAACCCCTAACCCTAACCCTAACCCTAACCCTAACCCTAAACCCTAACCCCTAACCCCTAACCCTAACCCTAACCCTAACCCTAACCCTAATCCTAACCCTAACCCTAACCCCCTAACCCTAACCCTAACCGTAAAATTAACTCGACCCTAACCCTAACCCTAACCTAGTTTCCTGCCTTAACATTTGGCGCTACATGCAAATTAAATCACAAGTCGTAGCTGTCGGCTTCATAGCCAATATATGCACGTATGGAAAATTTACAGCCAGACTCAGCACATGTATGGAAATTCCCCAGCCAAAGTCAAGCAGTTTCCCGCTTTAACAGTTGGCGCGAAATTCAAATATTAACAGATGGCGCGAAATTCAAATATTAACAGTTGGCACTACATTGAAATTAAATCACAATTCTTAGTTTATGCTGCTTACAGCCAATTCATACACGTATGGAAATTTCCCAGCCAGACTCAGCACATGTATGGTAGCCACAGTCAGCCAGTTTCCCGCTTTAACAGTTGGCGCGAAATTCAAATATTAACAGTTGGCGCTACATTCAAATTAAATCACAATTCTTAGTTGTACTGCTTACATAGCCAATACATACATGTATGGAAATTCCCCAGCCAGACTCAGCACATATGTTAGCCACAGTCAGCCAGTTTCCCGCCTTAACAGTTGGCGCGAAATTCAAATATTAACAGTTGGCGATATATTCAAATTAAATCACAAGTCCTAGCTGTGCTTCTTACATGATAGCCAATACATAAAAGTATGGAACTTCCCCAGCCAGACTCAGCACAAGTATGGCAATTCCCAGCCACAATCAGCCAGTCTAACCCTATGTCTCGTCCTAATTGGAAGTAGTATAATTGGAATTCAAATTGTATTTCAGAGTATTTCAAACCACCATGGCGGGAATTTACATCAACAGGGATATCGATAGTGCCATCCTGATTAGAAATCACAATGTTATGCGTGCCCAGTTTAAGCACAAGTATTTTTGTGGGACAGCGATCATCATCAGGGCCTCCAACGAAGGTGTAATTTCGAGCATAGCCTCCTTATCCAGGCAGGAAACGACGAGGGTCTGAACGCATTATGTCCTCACTAACTACCCTTTGGCTGCCTTCAATGGGCGAATCCAAAAGTTCCTGGTTGAGAAGCCGTGCACGGGTAATGTATAATGTACTTTTTTTTTCAAATGAAATTACGTATTTGGGGTGAACATTAATACAATTGATATTGATATGAAGGTAGAAACTACATTCTTTTTGCCACAAGAGGGCATTATTGCAATTTATACATGTGCATACTAGCATTATTCTTTACATTTGTTTTCCAACATTTTTT
Organism: Diadema antillarum; assembly: GCF_040938485.1. Taxonomy (NCBI): domain Eukaryota; kingdom Metazoa; phylum Echinodermata; class Echinoidea; order Diadematoida; family Diadematidae; genus Diadema; species Diadema antillarum. The sequence continues at coordinate 79,952 of NW_027271753.1, forward strand.
GAAAAGAAAGATTCAAAGGAAAAAACTGAGAAAATGTGTAAAAAAAACT